>NW_027167663.1:275000-354080 GCF_040954835.1 Lepisosteus oculatus | reverse complement strand
GAATGCTGTACGTTTTGAGCTTTTGGGTGACCTCTTCATGGATCGTATGCAGTTCAGCAGAAAAGTGTTACAGAAGGAACTTGGCTTTGAACCTCGGCACTTGGATTTCATCTTCGCTCTCCCAGGTCAGAAAGCATTTGAGGTTGTTTTTGCTACCTATTCTCTGTTTGAACAATTTGTGGATGTGTTTGAGGCAAAAAGAGGGAAAGTTCCTGCCCTTGAGAAGATCATCTTGCAGCCTCTGACACGGATAGAGAGGAAAACGGTGCATGTTGTTATGTTCTCGGAACTGGCAAAGACGGAGGACATTCACACCTGGCTTAAGCAGTACTGCACCATCCACCATGGAACTGAGGTTAGAGATGTTGACGGTATAAAAACAGGAGCAAGGAAATTCGAGGTTTGCTTGCTACCGGACAATGTAAATGGAGGCTTAAGGCACCTGCCCTCTACAATCCGGCTGGGCGCCTGCAATGGCTATGTTTTTTATGTGGGACAACCAAAGGTGTGTCGGCGCTGTGGTGCTGTGGGACACCTGGCATCGTCCTGCACTGTGAAATGCTGCAAGACCTGTGGCAAACAGGGACATTTAGCCTCTGACTGTTCAATGCTGCCAAAGTGCAATTTATGTGGCTCGGAAGGACACGTTTTTAAGAACTGCCCTCACGCCTACGCCAATTAACTCAAAATGAGAAAGGATGAGGCAGTGCTTGTTTCAGCCAAACCGGCCCGAAAAGCCAAAGCAAACAACAAGTCAAACAAAGAACCCTTGTTGGACAAAGAGTCTCAGCCTCCAGCCAGGATCAGTCCTGCTGTGGCTCTGGGCCCGGTGGAAGAGAAATCCACTACGCCCCCACAACCGCAGACTGCACCAGACAAGCACGAGGGTTTGAAAACCCCCGAGAACAGCGAGGACCCCTCCCCCATTCCTGCTCCTCAGAACGAGGGCCAGTGTGGGGCCCCCCGGTGGAGCGGGTCCAGCGAGGATACCCAGGATTCAGCGGAGCTGCTTTTCTCAGACTCTGCAAGTGCTACAGATGCCCTCCTCTCCTCCATCCAGTCCATCACGGAGGATCTGCAGCAGCTGGTGGGTGAGGGGGAAGAGGAGACTGGTGCATCGGCTGCACCCCTTTCCCCTCAGTGCTCCCAGGAGCTGGACTTGAGGAAAAGGAAAAATGACTCTGTTTTCTCCCCGAGCGAGGAGGAAGGAGAGCATGGCGATGGGGACAGCTGGAACCCCTCCACCCCTCCCTCTACCCCCTTCCTTGAAATGGACTCCGTGAATGCTTTTACTGCTGCCACCCTGATGAAGGCTCATTCAGAGGATGGCTGGCAGGAAATTGGTAAGAAGAAAAAGAAAAAGAAGAAGGTAACAGGTGAGACCGAAGAGAAATGTGTTTTGTAAAGACTGGTTCCACTTTCTTATGTAATATGGCTCTAAACATAATTTCTCTTAACACCAGAGGTATCAATGACAGAGTTAAATGCCAGTCTGTCTTTGATTACCTCCAGCAGAGAGAGAGAGATGTGTTGATGTTGCAGAAGTGTGCTATAGCCTATCAAGAAAGGTATAAAAGCTTTGAAGATAGGTGGGATAAAGGGCCTTCTGTTTGGTCAGGGGACAATAACAACAGAGCCTCTGGCGTGGCCATTCTTTTCAAAGGATGGGCTTTCAAATTGAAAAGTATTCAGAGGGTCATAGATGGCAGGTTGCTGTGTGTGGATGTGGAATGGGGGACCGTTAACCTGCGGCTAATCAATGTGTATTGTCCTACTGACGTGGGAGGAAGGGTGGAGCTACTCAAGGCACTCTCCCCCCTATTGTTATGTAGCACAGAAGTGATAGTGGGAGGGGATTTTAATTGTATCTTAGAGCACACAGACAGGCAGTCTAGCTCTCCGATAAAATTGGATTCCAGCTCACTGGCCCTGCAAAACTTAGTTCAAGACTTTAAACTCTCAGACACATATAGATGTATATATCCCACAACAGCAGGATATACATGGTCAGGGAGGAATAGCAGCTCCAGAATTGACTATTGCTTTGTCTCAGAGAGAGTGAAAGTTGTTGGGGTCACTCTTCAGCCTGTCTTCTTCTCAGTCCGGAGTGCGGACTGATGGCGCACGGAGGGTCCACATACTGTGGATCCCTCAGTATATCCCTAAACACCTAGCGCAGTCTCACGAGAGACTGTCAAAAATCGCTTTCTCCGTTTGTGCTGCAAGTAAGTGAAAACGCGGTCTCAACCCAGAGCCACTTGGCAGCAGCGGCACGTAAATACTGTTACTGCCACTGGTCGATACCAACGTTAGCCTACTATACCATGTTCAGCCACCGCTAGAAAATGTAAGGCTCTAGTACTGGAGCAAACAAAAGGAGGGCCAACGTCAAACGTAGAGAGCGACGAGGATGGGATTTGAACCCATGCGTGCAGAGCACAATGGATTAGCAGTCCATCGCCTTAACCACTCGGCCACCTCGTCGATGAAACTGGGCTGTCCAGACATGGGTTGGCGCGCTCCAAATGATCTTTTTCTTTTTTTTCCCTCGTACTCGAGGGTCCTTTTCCTGTTCCACATGCGATTTCAACATTTTCCTTGGGAGATGTCAAGCCAGCAAGCCACTGCTGTGCTTCAGTGGCCAGTGTGGAGTTCAGTGGCCCTGTTGTACACAGAAAGCACATTGAGCTCCTTGGACATGAAAAGTTCCAGATAAAAGCCATTTGTCATCCTTTCTCTTGGTGTCGATGTTGCTATTGTATGTAAAGGTGGCAACTTGCTCAGCGAGCAGGCGGAGCACACACCGAATGCAGATGTGTCTGAGTGGTGTGTCCAAATGGCTGCAAAAGGACACCCCTCCCGGGGCGCCGTGGCTTAGTTGGCTAAAGCGCTTGTCTCTTAAACAGGAGATCCTGAGTCCGAATCCCAGTGGTGCCTTCTTTGTTCTGTCTTCTCGAACAGAACTGGTCCTTACAGACAACCGCCTACAGCTAGACTTAATTAAATGCAAGTATTCATTTCCTGTCTTTAACACGACTTGTTTTTCTTAAAATGGATGCAACTTGCAAAACATGAAATACAAACATTGCTAATCAGCGCTAGCGGCTGGCAAAAAAAAAGAAGTCAGCAATGTTAGACGACCGAGTCTATGCAGCCTAAACGGTGCTCATGTCGGGTTCTTAGCTGAAAGGGTGGTAAATCACGCTCACCCCAGTCCTTAATCTTTTAAAAGGATACAAAATTGAACCTAGTCGCCACATCACATACATCCTGTTCAACGATAAAAAGGTGACATCTATCCTCGATCCAGAGTAAATCCCACGTTGAGGGCATATTTTTTTCCACTTTACCATGAGTCGGGCTCAGCTGCACAGAGGCGAGAGCAGAGCAATGAGGTCACGGGGACAGGGGAGTCACACGCTGGCGGTTTAAACACGCGGAAGAAAACTGAGGGATCCACAGTATATGGACCCTCCGTGCGCCATCAGTCCACACTCCAGACTCTGAATCCTGCCATCCGAGTTAAGATCTTGGCGGAACCTGAGGCGCAGTTCCTTCTTAAAACGTAATCTGGTGAGCATTTCTAGAATCGTACTTGTATAGATGCAGCCTTTAATGTGTTGCTAGGTTAAAATTGATGACTTCTTGAACTTCAGTAGGCAACTGCCCTCTTGATTTCGGATTTAATTTCTTTATTACAGGGGCGCTTTTATGATGACAGAGTCATGTTCAGGTACTTTGCTTGATGGAGGAAGCTCATTTCGGACTCTGTGATCTGCTCACCTGGAAAGGTCTGCTGTACTACTACAAGAGAGAAGTAGAGTCTGGAAGAATCGACAATTTTATGATGCTTTGGAAGATAATGTTTTTTTTTTCTTTGAAATCGAAATGAATCAGAATATCAGTGCAAAAGACAAAGTCTTGGTTTGGTTTAAAGAGATATGGTTTTAAAACAGACAAAATGTAGAAAACAGGTGTTTCTCACTTTTGGAAAAAAATGGACCGGGGGTAATATTTTACTAGTTGCAGTGCTGATCTCACTGGGTTACAGTCCTGCAGTGTCACACCAGGGCCAGTGGCGCAATGGATAACACGTCTGACTACGGATCAGAAGATTGCAGGTTTGACGCCTGCCTGGCTCGGGTCGTTTTTAAACGCATCGGGCAACTCCCTACGTAGTCTGTGCTACTTACTGCATTGTAATCGTACCCAGTAAGAGATTTCCTTCATGTAAATGAACTGCACCTGACAGCTTTAGAAAAACACCTGGGCTCAGTACGGTGCTGAGAGCTCAGCGTTGCTGTTCTAATTAGCACGCACTGCATCGGCTATGAGCCCGAACCTTTCAATTATTCCGATCAGTAAGTCAACACGTAGTCCACATGAACGGTAGAAATATTCTCGTCTGTCTCTTGTTTGTATAGAACTGAATGTCCCTGACAATGTACTGTTAGTTTTAATTGAAGAACGGCATTTGTGTTCAAATATACCAGACAAGTTTATGTAACTGCTCATGCGACACTCAGTTGTAATTAGTCAAGAAATAAAGTCGAACAACAGCTGCGGGTTTGATTCTGAACGTATCAGATTGCAGCGCCTTTTACTTCCATTGACAAATGATAGAGATTCGAAGAGAGATCCTTCAGACCAGCAAGCAAACCCACGGCTATTTCGGTTTTCTATCTAGGGAACGTTGGTGTTTGCAATAGCATACATGAAAGCGTGATGCAATTTCTGTGGCTACATTTGTTGCACGTCATGCACAGTAAGAGTGTTTCTAACACCAAATAAAAAGTCAACAATTAGCGATCACACCTTCTCCTCAGTTAACCCACTGAAACCCTTGCTGTTAACAGTTCTTTACTGCGTGCTTTACCAGCACCTACATATCGTGTCGGTTCTTTCAGCTTTATTCATTAGGTTTTCAAAGGCATAAGCAGAGCACCAGAGGTGCGAAGGAAAAGTGTGTGGTTATCTGAAGAATTGATGTCCATGGCAGCAGGTCCAAGCGATTTCGCGTTGTTATAGTACCAGGAAAGGAGAAGCGGCACTTCGCCTCTGCCGCGCAGGCACAAGGCGACATGCGGCAGACGCCGGAGTCGGCAGGTTTCGAACCTGCGCGGGGAGTCCCCAACGCATTTCGAGCCCATCGCCTTAACCACTCGACCACGACAAAAGCGAGCCCCCCACCGCCGTATTCCTCCTATAATCAAACACGGACTGCGAGGTGGCTGCGGATACCTTTTTAAAGTTGCTCTCCGTTAAAAAAAAATACCTTTCACAAGATACGTGCCGGCAGACAGACACACCTCAGAGGGTTTAAGGCTGGCTTCACGTTCAAATGATAAAGTCCCCCCGTCCGGATGTCAAAATGCAACTTTGGCAGACAGAACAAACATCAACAAACCACAAATGTGGACAAGGATTTTACAAGCTGCACCACACTGCACTTTCAAAAGCATTTACGTTCGTGTTAGACGCAGGACTTGCCTTTGATTTGCGCGCTTACGAACGCCATGGAAAACGAAACAAAACTAAAACCCTCAGCTCCTGCACGTGATTATAATGGCGTTACGTGTCGAAGCAGTAATTTACGTCATCCTACCACTGCAACACGGGGAATAGAGAGAAATGAGCACACGCTACGATTCGTCTCAATCACTCCCTAGAGTCGTAAGGCGCATTGAAGGGTGCACCCCCATCATTAATCGTTGCGCCTCTGTGAAAGGAAAGCTCTTGGGCAGTCTTTGAAACAGCTCGGATGAAACACTTGATTGCTTCCATGTGCATCTGGAGCCCACCCAGTGGGCAAAAGACGTATAATAAACGTCTATTAAACGCATACCTTATACGTCTAAATGTGGTCTACAATTCGTCTAGAATGAAATTCTAATATACGTCTAAAGTTATACGTCAATTATACGTCTATGTTTAGACGTTCATTATACATAAATGGTTGGAGTTCTATTATACGGATAAATTTAGAGGACTATTATACATATATGGTTGGAGTTCCGGATAACTTTAGAGGTCTATTATACGGATAACTTTAGAGGACTATTATACGTATATGGTTAGAGGTCTATTATACGTATAACTTTAGAGGTCTATTATACGTATATGGTTAGAGGTCTATTATACGTATAACTTTAGAGGTCTATTATACGTATATGGTTAGAGGTCTGTTATACATATATGGTTAGAGGTCTATTATACGGATAACTTTAGAGGTCTATTATACGTATATGGTTAGAGGTCTATTATACGCATAACTTTAGAGGTCTATTATACGTATATGGTTAGAGGTCTATTATACGTATAACTTTAGAGGTCTATTATACGTATATGGTTAGAGGTCTGTTATACGTATATGGTTAGAGGTCTATTATACGGATAACTTTAGAGGTCTATTATACGTATATGGTTAGAGGTCTATTATACGTATATGGGTAGAGGTCTATTATACATCAAAGATAGATTTTATAGGTGTAGAAACAAGTAAACCAAGCCAATGATTAGATTTAGAAATGTATTCTGAAAATACACATTCACACCTGAAACATATGTATTTCAAATTATACATTGTATACAATCAATCAACAATCAACATATGGGCAATAATCATAAAAAACACAACTAGTCTTAAACTTCAGCTACAAATTCTGGTAACATGGCAATATACAGTATAGTAATGACAAACACAAAACTAATTACATTAACACACTAACTCAAAACCACATTTTGATTCAAATATACATTTTAAAATGTACAACTTCTATATTTCCAAGAAAAAAAAATATTACAATGGAAGTTAAGATGATTTTTTTCCACTATTTGCAAACCCTGTCTAATTGTCCTAACAGTTAGAACCAAAAACCTATTATTTTCAGTGTCCAGATCTCCTGGCCCCCTGTCTTTCATATGCATTCTTCAAGTAACACATTGCATGCTCCTTTATTTCTTTTTCTGTTGATGTAGGGTGGGACTTCAGCACCGCAGCTAGGAGAAAATTATATAATATTACTTCCCAAATAAATGATGATGAATATCTTCTTTAGTATAATCTAAAAAGTGAACGGTTTACTAAGCTCAAAACTGAAATAAATGTATAAAATTTGGCTTGCATCATAGCAGTTGAGCAATAAAGTCTGTCCTAATTAAAGAGTACCCAAAGTTTGAAAGTACAACATAGAATAAGAATAGAGAAACGGCAAAACGATTTTGTGTCATCTTCCCCATTCACACTATTTTATGTGCCATTTTTTGCTTATTCACGTACTATTTTAATCAAAATAATATTAAGAAAGATCTGTATGTATTCAGATAGTATTATTATTGTTCATACTTACTCGTCAAAAGAGGATTGCTGAGATATTTGCGGATATACTTCTACGTTTGAAAAACGTGTCCAAAATTGTGACCAACGAATACTAGCAATGCATTGTGGTATATAACCGGAAAATATGCTGGGTTCGATATTTTCTCAACGTATGCGTTTATTAATGTTGTCGATATTATGGTTGAAATATAACATTGATAATACATCGCGGCTATGTGCCCCCTGCTATGAGCTGATGTGCAATTTTAACGCATGTAGTTAGTAAGGATCGGTCACTGTTGTATGGTATTATATATAATGACATTATGGAATAGGATGGGGACAGGCCTGGCATCACGGGGGGAGGGGGGAATGTTGCCCCTTCAGTTTTGGGCAAAAAGATTTACCTAACTTAATTTGCGCCCTAAAAAAATAGTTGTACTTTGTCAATGGTCAGACAACACTAAATGACACGAACAGTCACTCAGTCTGTTTGATGGGCAGGAGGGCTATCCGTCCAGGAACTGCACATATCAGTGTCGTTATTGAGTGTCAACATTACGATCCTGTTTGCTCAGGTGGACCGATTCCTTGCAGTAGTTTATCATTATACTTAAAATCGTTATATAACTAGGACTAGTTATAGCAGTCTGTGCTTTCTGTTGGTTTTACAACATTTTTTCTTAACGATTCAGAACGTCCATGTAGCTGCAAAAATGAACGCTTATGGTACTTTTCGCTCCAGGCAATACTCTCCAGTGAGAGTGACGAAAAATGTGAAACTGAACTTCATCGCAAATACCAGATTGCTAGTCGATATCTTCTATCATAAAGCACTAATTAATGGCATAGCTGCGAGATTTCATTTGGGTAGCTGCACCGTACAGCTCCGTTTCAACCGAAATATCACCCCCGCTCAGAATTTCAGACGCCCCCCTACAGATTTTTCCCCGGGCACCGCGCACTGATGGGGGACGGGGTTTCCAGGAAATGGTATCAACTTTTCTCAAGAAAATAAAAATAGAAACTCTATAGGCACTCAAACATTTTACTGTTTTTTTTTCAGGCAGGTGGCAAGACCCCTCCGCAAAACCCTTGTATGCCAAGCTGTGGGCATTGATTCGTCGAATATACGTATATTCACGGCGAAAATACGGCTATACGTATATATACGTCGCCTCGACGTATAATCAACGTCGAATTGCAACCGTAAAATCGACGACATTAATAAATGCATATATAACGTCGAAAACACATCTAACACTAGGAGTATACGGGATTCTGCACAGTGTACGAAGTAAATTATTTTCGCAGTAATTAATTTACACGTGTATAATAAATATAGTAAATATAATTAATTACTGCGAAAATAATTTACTTCGTACACTGTGCAGAGTGCTGTATACTCCTAGTGTTAGATGTGTTTTCGACGTTATATATGCGTTTATTTATGTTTATTTCACAGTGTCGTGCACCTTTTCATTGCTCTCGCTTTCAGAGCCTCCGCACGGCACACGACTCGACATCAGGAAGCACATTGAAGTGAAAGCAGGGAGCGCTGCGACATGCACTGTGCAGATCCTGCCACACTAAGAGGTATATAAGCGTCAAAGGCAAGTCATTCCGAGTTGGTCGTTTGTGTTTTCCGTTCAGACGCGAAATGCTGAAATGATCTCTTGGCTCCTCGGTTGTCATTTCTGCTCCGTAAAGGAATCACAGCACGAGTCGGCTTCCAGCACGGTGGGTCGGGATACAATGCCGGGGGTCGGAGAGCGATGTCTTCCTCGTTAGTACAGGACCTGTCACCTGTCCCCACCTGTCACGCGGGAGACCGGGGTACATCAGGACGCGCATTGAAGTGAAAGCAGGATGCGCTGCGACATGCACTGTGCAGATCCCGCCACACTAAGAGGTGAGTGGGTCTGTTCGATCACAGCACTAGGCGAATCCCCAATCCCCTTTTGTGCGTGACGACAGAAGAAGTCTGGTCTGTTTCCGCCCGGTTTCGATCCGGGGATCTTTCGCGTGTGAGGCGAACGTGATAACCACTACACTACGGAAACTGTGGTCAGATGTGCCCAGCGGCCCAGCGCTGAGCTTCGCCAATGCGATTCAGCTGCTTCCAGTGCCTTTATTGGGGTGCGCTGATGGACCGTGCTCTCTCTCCAGAGACCAGCACGCCTGTCATGGATGGAGCAGGAAAGACGGCGCCACATTCTACAGCCCTCTCCACGCAATCGACGAAATCGGGCTACTGAAGTGGAGAAAATCGCCTCTCCAGAAAGTGCAAATATCATCTTGGAGAGTATAAATCCTATTGCCGAAGGTCAGCCCTGTCTACCAGAGTGACCCTCCCACCTCCTGCAGCGATGGTCAGCTCGTCTCACACGCGAGAAGTTTCGGCTGGAAACAAGCGCCCCCTCTTTTCGCACGTTTTGCACGTTGAGTAGTTTTAATGCGGCTCCTTCGTACACAGTGCTGATCTTTTGGAAAGCAGGAGGCAAAAGTGACACGTTCCCATACCGGGAGTCGAACCCGGGCCGCCTGGGTGAAAACCAGGAATCCTAACCGCTAGACCATATGGGAGTGCACAACCCTGCTGTTCCGGGCATCATGCAAGCAAACTACATAAATATGAGAAAACACGCAAGAGAGTTGTCACTCAGAGTGTCGAAGGGTCGATGTATACTGGGGCTCAGTTGAAATGCAACGTCAGGACTTTCCCGAATTATGTCACACGAAGAGAGCACAGCCTTTTCCGCCCTGCCACGTGTGTATCGGTAACTCGCCGTGATCGTATAGTGGTCAGTACTTTGCGTTGTGGCCGCAACAACCCCGGTTCGAATCCGGGTCACGGCAGAATAGGGGCGTCTGCTTTTACTACTTGCACGAATGAAGGCAAAAAAAAGCCAATTGATGTGAACGAACGGCGCTTTACAGAGGAGTACTGCCTGACTGGATCGTTGATGAACGACAGAGACCACTCCGACCTCTTCTCGGGTTTCTTCAATGACTTACTAAGGATCTTCTTCACATTCGCCCATGCAGGGGAAGCCAGTTACACCAAAGCAAACGCAGGAAAGTGCAATTCAAGCAGAGACCAGGAGGTACTTGTTTACACCGAGAGTGGTCGGAGAATGGAACAATGCGCCCAGCCCTGTTGCTGGAGCCGATTCTTGATGAGATCTTGGGCTCACTAAGAAGCCCCCGCTGGATGCTAATCTTTCTGTTGTTCTTGCAGGTCCTGCGCTGCTTTTGAGCCGACAGAGCTCGTCCTGATCTGTCGGCACAGCCCAATTGCAAATGATCGGCTCCGCATACAGAAGGAACGTGCGTTTGGTACAAGAGTGCATGAAGGCACCGGAAATACATTGGGAACAAATGACCGGTCGCTCAATACCTCTGTGAAGTACAGGAGCGTGCAAAACGAGGCTGTTTCCGCCCGGTCTCGAACCGGGGACCTTTCGCGTGTTAGGCGAACGTGATAGCCGCTACACCACGGAAACCTGCAGGGACTGCTGCTGGTGTCTCGCTTGCGTTTCGGGCTGAGAAAGGGACGCGTCACTTTAGGCAGGGGGCGCTGGAGAGAGGAACAAAGGGCGCGATGAAACAAAACACCGAAACCCGGGATCTTTAGATCTTCAGTCTAACGCTCTCCCAGCTGAGCTATTTTCGGCGGTGCACAGAGCCCACAGCCACCTGCTCCAGCCTTCCTGTGTTGCGGCATGAGTGCACCAAGAGTAGCGTGAGAGTGTTGCAGGAACGTCACTCAGAAGGAAAGCCACCCAGGTGCGCCCTCTGAGCTCTGTCCAGCGCATCTTCCTCGCATGGACTCCTGCCTGCGACGGGCAGGAAACAATTAGCAAGAACAGAACAACACCCCATGGGTGTCTCATGACCACACCTTAGGTTGTGACACGTGCAGGTGTGAGGGGTTGCCGGGCTACTTTGGAGCAGAGCTTGGGCGGAGGGAGGGCGGGAAAGCAGACAAAGAGGTGACACCTCAAGGTCTGCACGATCACAGCTCTCCGCCGCCCCAGGCTTCCGCTCGATAAGCTGCTGGACACACCCGCCCCTCCTCACACAGACCGTGGAAAAGCCCCCGAGTCGGAGGGCTCTCTCTTCCTCCCAGGAGCTCTTGGACACGACGCACAGACAGGGTGCGGGGAGCCGCCGCCTGCAAACACAGCTCCAGGCAGGACTCCACTCCGTAGGAGCCGCAGAGCAGAGGAGATGGGGGCAGCTTAGCTCCTGTGCAGAGACCTGAGCTGCTGTTGCTGCAGACGCTGTCTTTTCTGCACTCGGGGTAGGAGTGAATGTTGAGTTGCCCTTAGAAATGAAGCAGAGTACTTCAACGGCACGGGTGTGTGTGTGTGCGTGCGCCCTGGTGATTCTGGGAGACAGATCGAACCTGGGCTAAAAGAGAGGAGGCTTAGCCCTCTTCCATTTGCTACTTCAAAGTTGTACAACCCATTTGTATCTGCTAGGCGGCGCAGTTGTCGTGCACAAAGAACGCTTTAAAAAAAGCGTCCAAAGCAAGTCATTCCGAGTTGGTCGTTTGTTTTTTCCGTTCAGACGCGAAATGCTGAAATGATCTCTCGGCTCCTCGGATGTCATTTCTGCTCCGTAAAGGAATCACAGCACGAGTCGGCTTCCAGCACGGTGGGTCGGGACACGATGCCGGGGGTCGGAGAGAGTGATGTCTTCCTCGTTAGTATAGGACCTGTCACGTGGACCTGTCACCTGTCCCCACCTGTCACGCGGGAGACCGGGGTACATCAGGACGCGCATTGAAGTGAAAGCAGGATGCGCTGCGACATGCACTGTGCAGATCCCGCCACACTAAGAGGTGAGTGGGTCTGTTCGATCACAGCACTAGGCGAATCCCCAATCCCCTTTTGTGCGTGGCGACAGAAGAAGTCTGGTCTGTTTCCGCCCGGTTTCGATCCAGGGATCTTTCGCGTGTGAGGCGAACGTGATAACCACTACACTACGGAAACTGTGGTCAGATGTGCCCAGCGGCCGAGCGCTGAGCTTCGCCACTGCGATTCAGCTGCTTCCAGTGCCTTTATTGGGGTGCGCTGATGGACCATGCTCTCTCTCCAGAGACCAGCATGCCTGTCATGGACGGAGCAGGAAAGACGGCGCCACATTCTACAGCCCTCTCCACGCAATCGACGAAATCGGGCTACTGAAGTGGAGAAAATCGCCTCTCCAGAAAGTGCAAATATCATCTTGGAGAGTATAAATCCTATTGCTGAAGGTCAGCCCTGTCTACCAGAGTGACCCTCCCACCTCCTGCAGCGATGGTCAGCTCGTCTCACACGCGAGAAGTTTCGGCTGGAAACAAGCGCCCCCTCTTCTCGCACGTTTTGCACGTTGAGTAGTTTTAATGCGGCTCCTTCGTACACAGTGCTGATCTTTTGGAAAGCAGGAGGCAAAATTGACACGTTCCCATACCGGGAGTCGAACCCGGGCCGCCTGGGTGAAAACCAGGAATCCTAACCGCTAGACCATATGGGAGTGCACAACCCTGCTGTTCCGGGCATCATGCAAGCAAACTACATAAATATGAGAAAACACGCAAGAGAGTTGTCACTCAGAGTGTCGAAGGGTCGATGTATACTGGGGCTCAGTTGAAATGCAACGTCAGGACTTTCCCGAATTATGTCACACGAAGAGAGCACAGCCTTTTCCGCCCTGCCACGTGTGTATCGGTAACTCGCCGTGATCGTATAGTGGTCAGTACTTTGCGTTGTGGCCGCAACAACCCCGGTTCGAATCCGGGTCACGGCAGAATAGGGGCGTCTGCTTTTACTACTTGCACGAATGAAGGCAAAAAAAAGCCAATTGATGTGAACGAACGGCGCTTTACAGAGGAGTACTGCCTGACTGGATCGTTGATGAACGACAGAGACCACTCCGACCTCTTCTCGGGTTTCTTCAATGACTTACTAAGGATCTTCTTCACATTCGCCCATGCATGGGAAGCCAGTTACACCAAAGCAAACGCAGGAAAGTGCATTTCATGCAGAGACCAGGAGGGACCTGTTTACACCAAGAGTGGTCGGAGTATGGAACAATGCGCCAAGCCCTGTTTCTGGAGTCGATTCTTGATTAGATCTTGGGCTCACTAAGAAGCCCCCGCTGGATGCTAATCTTTCTGTTGTTCTCGCAGGTGTTGCGCTGCTTTTGAGCCGACAGAGCTCGTCTTGGTCTGTCGGCACAGCCCAATTGCAAATGATCGGCTCCAGGTACAGAAAAAACATGTGTTTGGTACAAGAGTGCATGAAGGCACCGGAAATACATTGGGAACAAATGACTGGTGGTTCAAGACCTCTGTGAAGTGCAGGAGCGTGCAAGAAGAAGCTGTTTGCACCCAGTCTCGAACCGGGGACCTTTCGCGTGTTAGGCAAACGTGATAGCCGCTACACTACGGAAACCTGTAGGGACTGTTGCTGGTGTCTCGCTTGCGTTTCGGGCTGAGAAAGGGACGCGTCACTTTAGGCAGAGGGCGCTGGAGAGAGAAACAAAGGGCGCGATGAAACAAAATGCCGAAACCCGGGATCGAGCCAGGGACCTTTAGAACATACTCTCACGCATCGTTAGAATATGTGCGTTTGATCATCAATTGCGTAACAACCACATTCGTTCGACTTGAGCAATGAAGCTCATAGTTTTCAAATTTTGAAAGCTGTCATTGAGCACATCATAGTGTGCAGTACGCCCCGTAACTTGCGTACTTCAACAGAAAGAAGAGCAGACAGCTCCATAAATATGCGAGGCGCAGAGAGTGCAAGGCGAGCCGCACACGTTTCGGTGGCTGAGAGAGGGCAGTTTTTGCTTCTGCATTTCCCAAGTAAGGACGCATGACAACAAGCGATCGCGGTGCTCATTTACGACATAGTGGTGATGAGTTTTCAGTACGTGTTCTTTTGAACGAGCAATGAGGTTGCTGCCTTGGACAGCTGACTGCACGCTCTCATTGTGCCACGTGATGAGTATTCACCAGGCTCGTTCAGTCATTAGTCCGGAGCGCGCACTTTGTGGGGGGCGGGGGACCGCGTTCGCGCTCTGCCCCCGGTCTCTTGCGCGAGTACTAAATCTCACGGACAGGGGGGCCTCGTCATTGATTGTTACAGGTGAGACGGGGATTAGGAGGAGACCCCGACTGATGGGTAAAGGGGAGCACTAACACCAGAGGGACAACCCTGGCGTCTCTTTTTGAGAGACGCCCTGGGGTTTCCTAATGGCCAAGGAGGGTCGGGACCTCGGTTTGACGCCTCCCCCGAAGGACGGCGCCTGTTTGTGCAGCAGAGTGTCGCCATCAGGAGGCTGGGGCGTAAGAGAGCCACACAGCCCGCAGGGTGAGCGCTCCCTACTGGTCCCAGTCACACCTCTTGCAGGAGCAGCAGCAACCGGAGCTTTTCCGGGGTGGAATCTCCCACCCGGGTGCCGGCCAGGCTCACACCTGCTGGGCTGCCCCGGGGGTGAGCCCAGTCGAGAGTCGCAGGGCCAGATCTAGTCACCGGGGAGAAACGATACAAGTGAAGGATTGCTCGGCTCTCGGCACTTGAAAAGACCGACAAATGTCTCGTTCCCGCCGGAGCTGAATGTACCCGCATGTGTGGTGTCGTCTTCTTCCCCCGCCCCGCTGTGTTTGCTGTATTGTCTCTGAAGCCTGCCCCCCCGAGACGAGACGGGCTGTTCCTGTGCACCAATTAACACTTTACAGGTGCCATTCCCCGGCATTGTGGCCATTGTCGGTGCTCACACGCGATAAGATAAGGCGGAGGAGAGCGGGGCATGCCCAGCGGCAGACATTCAAGGAGGGGGCAGTGCGAGGTGAGGTGAGGTGCGACACGCCGGAGCCCCGACGCAGCTAATGCGGAGCACTTGTTGGACTGGCATCGAAAGGACGTGTGCGCACGGAGCGAGCCTTCCCTGCGGCGGAGCGCGGGAACTTTCTCCCCCCCTCCCGCTGCAGGAGTTGTGTGCACTGCAGCGGTGCCGAGAGAAAAGCACAGAAGGCAGCAGGCTCTGGAGAGCAGGTAAGAGACGGAGCCTTGTGGGCAGGCGAGCAGGCCCGTTTTTTGGGAAATTGCTGAAAAGGTTTGTTCGGTGTGTGGCAGGCGCACGTCGCGAGCTTGCGTGGCGATCTGCCGGTCTGGAGTTATGCAAATGAGGCCGAATTGCATCCCGGGACATGCTGCGAATGCGCAACGGCGACTGCAGATGTGTAGGAAACGGCGCGCTCGTTTTCTCGTTTTGCCCACACTTTTGAGTGTTAGTGTGGCGTGTGAGTGTGTGAAAGAGTGGGCCCAGCAGGAGGCGGTGGCGTGCGGGGCGAGGAGGTGGCCTAGGCTGCGCGATTTGTGCTGTGGGTGCGGGCCGCTTGCAGGGGCCTGTTTAACTCATACTTACCTGGCAGGGGAGATACCTTGATCAAGAAGGAGGTTCACCCAGGGCGAGGCTCGGCCATTGCACTCCGGCTGTGCTGACCCCTGCAAATTCCCAAAATGTGGGAATCTCGACTGCATAATTTCTGGTAGTGGGGGACTGCGTTCGCGCTCTCCCCTGATGTGCTTGGTCCAAAATCAGATACGGGAGGGTTAGGACACCACGAGCTGCGTGGCTGTGGAAGGATCCCGGTTCGACAGGAGTGGACGCCGCTGCTGGTTCTCGCTGGCTTTTAGTTAGGGGTCCGGAGAAGCATCTCAAGCTAGTTCCACTACTCCTTCCGGACGTTCATTCCCTTTTCAAAGTCAGTCGTTTTGCTGTAGTCTGCGTTCTTTAGGCTGATTATCGAGGTTAGCCTTTATTTGGTCATGGGGGGCCTCGGTACTGTATGCTGAGTCTAAAGACAGTTTCACCCGTTTTCTGATTGCTCGGTTCTGTACCAGTGCAGACATGTCAAACAGTGAATGGCTGTACCTCTATTGTATCCGTGCTCAATGAATGAAATCGGTAACAAATGAATATATGTCTAGTTATACGAAAAACGAGTGGTTTATCGACTCATCTTCATTTGCAGATTTAGAGGCAGCTTCGATATTCGTTTTACAGACGGGTTTTTTTTTTGAATATGGGTCACACACATGCCACAGCAACAAAACATCTCTAGAGATGAGGCTATAGATCACCTTTCCATCCTGCAGGTTTTCCTCCCAAAGCCTACGGCACCAACGGCGACCCCTGCTGGCCGGGAGAGCAAAAGCTTACAGCACCTGGTATTCCCAGGCAGTCTCCCATCCAAGTACTAACCAGGCCCGACGCTGCTTAGCTTCCGAGATCAGATGAGATTGGGCGTTTTCAGGGTGGTGTGGCCGTAAGCGAAAGCCCCAGCGCCTGACTCGCTACTTGAAGCTGTGTGTGGCGGGGGTTCCGTGCCCCCCGAGCGGGACTGAAGGATCGTTCGTGTGCAACTCTTTGGAAAGGAGCTGCTTTCCAAATCGCATTGCGTGCCTGGATGTTGGCGAATGCGCTCCCTTGTGTTGGCTCGTCCCACACTGGAGGAGCACCAACAATCTGCACAGAGGAGCACCAGCCAAGTCTTCAGTGCACAGCACTCTGGAAACATTTCGGGGCTGTCGCGTGTTTATTTCAGCACGTAAAGCGCACCGGTCCAACACGTCGGCCGGGCGCGCGGCGCCTCCGCCCTGTTGCTGCCCCTGCAGCTGCTTCACTTTTCCCTTTAGTTGCCATCGATTTTTTTGTAGTGCTATACATATACGATTGAGGTATCTTAGAGTTCTCCTTCGAAGACCCAGCACTCTCTTTTCTTTTCCCAGTGTTACTCATATCGGACTTTTTAAACCTAAAAAAAAATCGTTTTTTCTTTCAATTATAACTGAAGTTTAAACAACTAGTGTTAAGTCCTTATTTTTCTGTAGTCAAAAAAAGCAAAAATTAACATTCAGGTCATGAAAACCCCAAAAAACCTCCCCAACCACTAAACTTTACCTCCCACCTGAGCGCCATCTTGAACGCCCCTACCACCAGAGAATGCTCACGATTTCGGAAGCTGTCTCCGGGACGTGCTGATTCCACACATCCTGAATAAATCATGATATTGTTAGTTGCTGTAGCTAGACGTTCAAATGAGTTTCATGGCCAGATGGACTGTTTCCTCCAGCGGTATAATATTGCAGTGAGACAGCACGATGCCTGCAAGACTATGTCACGCTAAACGCCACAGATTGTGTTTGTCCGTTCGTGTCAGTCGTCCCGCAGCCACGGGAAGTGGGACACAAACATGCTGCAATGCTTTCAAGACGTTAGGATTTGTTTGTGCAACATCCAAGAAGAGTACTTGTGGCTTGAATGTGAACTGTACGTGCCCGCCCCCTTTCCTCTGTAGTGCATGAGTTCCTCCCGGCATGCCCTTCGTCATTGTTCTGTCATCTTGTATTTAAAGGGTTGTATCTCTGCTGCTGAAAATAAGCAACGGTTTTCTCACAACGCCCTTTGTTCCCAACGGAGCCCTTGTCTGTCATGAAATTCTTCAAAACCTCAAGCTAGAAGAAGAAGAAGACGACAAATATGAAGCGTTATAGCAACGACATGCCATGAGACGATCGATAACGATTTCCATAGGATCCCCGCGGTTGCCTGGCAACCGTCAGCTTTGCGCAGTGGCAGTATCGTAGCCTGTGAGGTTTAGCCGAGGCGCGATTATTGCTAGTTGAAAACTTTTCCCAATACCCCGCTTCCGCCGGTTTGCAATACAATCGGCGAAAGCAATTTTTGACAGTCTCGTCAGAGACTGAGCAAGGTGTTTAAAGACAGATTTGGTCACGGTGATATCATGGTAGAAAGAAACGAGCTTGTTACGTGTCAACAGAAACGCTCTTTAGCTCTTTCAGCTTTATGCAGAGAACAGCGTCTGTCGAGATTACTTTTGTGTCAGCGCGAAACGCCGTGTGCTGTCAGTATGATTTCATATTGCTCATAGCGGCGCCTGGCTTTTGTCTGTCAAACGTTAGGTTGCGCTTCTTCATGCTGCATCGTCGGCATGAGTGGAGCATTTTAAACGTCTGTACTTACTGCGCCCCATAAGAAATCGTTTGTCCCCATTCAAAAGAGATTGTGCGATGTCCTGCAGCGTTCGCAAAGCAAACCTTTGACAGTTTGAAAAGAGGAATTTATTCTGCTTCCTGTGCGTGCAGTAGTTACAAAGTTGAACGTCTTTACATGATCTGCTGCAGTTTTCAGTGGGTGGGCTTTGTCAAATGGCTTGGAAAAACGCACTGTGTTTCGGCTCGGGAAACATCATGAGCAGTGTCCTGCATGTTTTCTGTGTATAGCTGTCTTTTAACGCATACAGAATTCATTCGAAATCATTGATTTCTCCAATTAACAAGGGTCCCTTTTTGAACCTGCCAGAAGCATTCTTTCAATGTAACAGATTTACTCCGGGGAAGGGCAGCATGACATTGAGAGTAGCTCAAGCTTTCAGCACCTTTATCTGACTGCATGTATGCAGACACTGCTCAGAATCCCCTGTAAGATTCTCCTTCAATTCCGTTTTGCAGTGCTTTAGCTCTTTGAAAAGGCTTCGCTTTGCTAGTCACAATCCAAGGCTCATGACAGCATTTGAAAACATTCGCAACTGCGTTGGCCGGGAATCGAACCTGGGTTAACTGCTTTGAAGGCAGCTATGCGCAACACTGGCTCGCTCCAGAATAAATCTCACGTCGAGGGCATATTTTTTTCCATTTTACCGTGAGTCGGGCTCAGCTGCACAGAGGAGAGAGCAGAGCAATGAGGTTACGGGGACAGGGGAGTCACACGCTGGCGGTTTGAATACGCGGAAGATCACTGAGGGATCCACAGTATATGGACCCTCCGTGCGCCATCAGTCCGCACTCCGGACTCTGAATCCTGCCATCCGAGTTAAGATCTCGGCGGAACCTGAGGCGCAGTTCCTTCTTAAAACG
Organism: Lepisosteus oculatus; assembly: GCF_040954835.1. NCBI lineage: Eukaryota > Metazoa > Chordata > Actinopteri > Semionotiformes > Lepisosteidae > Lepisosteus > Lepisosteus oculatus. The sequence goes on along the minus strand of NW_027167663.1, from coordinate 334,823 downwards.
TAATCTGGTGAGCATTTCTAGAATCGTACTTGTATAGATGCAGCCTTTAATGTGTTGCTAGGTTAAAATTGATGACTTCTTGTATTTCAGTAGGCAACTGCCCTCTTGATTTCGGATTTAATTTCTTTATTACAGGGGCGCTTTTATGATGACAGAGTCATGTTCAGGTACTTTGCTTGATGGAGGAAGCTCATTTCGGACTCTGTGATCTGCTCACCTGGAAAGGTCTGCTATACTACTACAAGAGAGAAGTAGAGTCTGGAAGAAGGGACAATTTTATGATGCTTTGGAAGATAATGTTTTTTTTTTCTTATACTGAAAATGAAAGGTAGTTGTTTCTATATGGACTCAGTCTTTGGAATTTGTATATTTATATATTTCAGTGAACCCTCAGCCATTCCTTCTGTATTGTAATTCAATTTCTCTTTTAAAATTCTTTCCCCACTTCTAGGACCTGCAGTTGCTGAACTCCACAATGGCTTCTATTGGAAAGTCTGTGACTGAGACCAAGTAAGTGTTCACTTTTTTATGAAACCATTATTTATTTATTGCATTTTATATAAATGCAATAAAATCATTATGCTCAAACTATGAGAGAGAAAATTAAGGATAATTTAAGAAATCAGTCTTGTTTCTATACACAGATGGTATTATTTATTTTCAAAGGAAACCCGCGCGGATTCCCCTGGTGTGCAAGATGTACCTGAATACTCTTGATCAGCTTCCTGCTCACTTGAAGAGGGCGTGTATGTGTAAGGCTTCTGTAGTTTCTTTTTGAAATCATTGTTACAACATATTATGTAAAAGCATGTTGAAAAGAATCTACCTGCATTCCAGCGGCCCTGAGCAAGAGGCCGCTGTCCAGGAGGAAGAGATGCCAGAGGCTGCTCTAGAAACTGAAACAGAAGCGGATAAGGAAGGGGAAGATGTGAGCTCTGAAGAACTCTATCAGCAGTAAGACTTTTTTATTTTTCAGATGTATCTATTTTTTACTAAAATTCTAATTTGTCTTATAGGTATAAAATGTTTAAACCGGTGTTTTATATCCTTACAGGCCCTGAGTAGTTAAAAAGTATCAGCAGGCCGGAAGAGAGTGGCCCAAGCTGGACTCTATAGAAAGCACTCCCTGGATGCTCCTCTCCTGATTGGATTCAAACAGTACCTTATCAAGGATCTGGGAGTGGCAAATTATTCTCAGGAGGTATTTATTTTTTAAAGGCATTTAAAATTAAGCAATGGTATCTTCATTGTAAATGTTTTTATTTCTTAGCTTAAAATTCACCCATGTGAAATGATGTCAGCCATAAACATCATGACTCTATATTTCCTACCTGAATCTATTCTACTTAAATTATTACATTATACACAATTTGAGTTCATTTTAAAAAGTAAAAGGTAATGAAAGGAATGCATTTTCATAAGAAAGATAATACCGACATGCATGTGATAATCTTCCTTATATCATGTAGTGCATCATTTGGACACTTTGTGGGCTTCAAATACAAAGCAAATCATGTTCTATGGTACAAGATAAATACAAAACTTAAGCTTTTATTTTAATTAGATTTGTTTATAAAGCATAAGCAATCATTTATTACATTAATATATGTGAAAATAACATTTTAGCATCATACGTTTAGTATATTTAGTCCCTAATGCTGAAAGAAATGATCATAGAACATGACATCTAACCTTACCTGCGGTGTTTTTAATCCCTATTGCTCAATGCACGGTGAAAGCATTCCATACATGTGTCTGACAATGAGGAATGGGCCCCTGAGACAGTCATTTGCCTGTTTCACAAATGATCGTATTTTACTAGAGATTCTGTTTGGGATTCAGATGTGCATTCGGACAGCAATCCCTTTCAAGAAATGATACGTTCTGGATGAGGTCAAAGGTGCTGGAACACTGTATCTAGGATGTGTTTGCAGAGACTGTGTGTCTCCTGCTTCAACGCAGTGATAAACAGATGTGCTCCTTTAATTTATTGGTACATGCCCAGGGCAGTAAGCAGTCTGAGGATTTATTTCCAGATGGCATAGAGCAGTGAAGCAGTGAAGTAGTGCAAAACACTGGATCATTATATTATTAGAATCTATTCTACTTAAATTATTACATTATACTCAATTTGAGTTCATTTTAAAAAGTAATAGGTAATGAAAGGAATGCATTTTCATAAGAAAGATAATACCGATATGCATGTGATAATCTTCCTTATATCATGTAGTGCGTCATTTGGACACTTTGTGGGCTTGAAATACAAAGAAAATCATGTTCTATGGTACAAGATAAATACAAAACTTAAGCTTTTATTTGAATTAGATTTGTTTATAAAGCATAAGCAATCATTTATTACATTAATATATGTGAAAATAACATTTTAGCATCATATGTTTAGTATATTTAGTCCCTAATGCCGAAAGAAATGATCATTTGTTTAACAGGGTCTGTCTCAGAGGATGCAGTACTCCTGAAGGGTCTCAAACCCTACATTTCGGATGCCTAGCTGTATCCCTCACATGTGGCACCTCAGAATGACTTCTAACCTTACCTGTGGTGTACTCAGTCCCTATTGCTCAATGCACGGTGTACATAGTGCATACATGTGTCTTGAGAATGAGGAATGGGCCCCTGAGACAGTCATTTGCCTGTTTCACAAACAGGGACCTGGACCTAGACCTGGCCCGTACAGGGCTCAAACCCGCGACCTTGGCGTTATTAGCACCACGCTCTAACCAACTGAGCTAACCGGCCTCACGACAGTGCTCCTCTCTGTGCTGCAAAAAATCAAACTCAGGGAATTTCTTTTGTCCTCCTTTGAATAGAAAGCCGTGTAATTCAGTGTACGGGCTTTCTCGTGCAGTTTCATGGTTCTTGTAACCCAAATCCTACACTGGCCTGAAGTGCCCCCCCATTTCACAGCATTTTTCAGCTGATTTAAAATGTACCTAAAGGAGAAGCATTATTGAAGACCATCAATTACCAAGAGCTTTTGTCAAAGGTTTTGGTGGTCATTTTGAATGACCACAGAGCGCTGTGACCTCGGTTTTACATCTCATCCAAAAGACAGCGCCCTTTTACAACACAGCATCTCCGTCACTATACTGGGGCATTGGGACCCGCACAGACCTCAGGGTGAGCGCCCCCCCGCCGGCACCATTAACACCGCTTCCAGCTGGAAGCTTTGTTTTTCCCTGTAGCTCATCCTCATCCAGGTACTGACCTGGCTCACACCTGCTTAGCTTCAGTGGGTTTTCAGTTGCGAGTTGCAAGGGGATGCAAGTGATGGAGCCGCTCGCTGCAAAAGCCACTGCATTGGCCGGGAATCGAACCCGAGCCTCCCGCGTGGCAGGCGAGAATTCTACCACTGAACCACCAATGCTCAGTGCCTGGGCCTTCAAAAAAGACGCTTTTTTGGTGCTCTGTGCAAAACGCGTCGACATATGCTTCCAGCTGCAAAATGCCATTTGCGGACGCTGAAGAACTTATTTCCAAGGCAGCGGGTACAAGCGATTGGGCGTTTTAAAACCACCAGGAACAGCAAAGAGGCGCGCTTCTTTGCTTGTGCCGAAACACACCGACTGAAGGCGGACAACGTAGTCGGCAGGATTGGAACCTGTGCGGGGAGACCCCAATGGATTTCTAGTCCATCGCCTTAACAACTCAGCCACGACTACAGCAAGCCCCACCGCAGCTGCGTTCTTGCTACAATCTTACCTGGATCGCGAGGCGCCGGCGGAAGCCTATTTCAAAGTCGTTCTCCGTTTCAAAAAAACATTTCCAAAATACAAGCCTTGCAGACAGACACGCCTCAGAGGACTTAAGGGTGGCTTCATGTCGGAATGATAAAGTCTCCCCGTCCGGACATGAAAATGCCACTTTGTTACACACAAAAAAAGAATCAACAACAGAGAAATGCCCACAAGCATTTGAAAAGCCGCACCACGTCGCACTTGAAATAGCTCTTACATTAGTGGTAGATGCAGGAATCGCCTTTTTATTTACGCTCTTACCAACGCGATGGAAAGCAAAACAAAGCAAAGCAGAGCAAAACAAAACAAACAAACGAAAACCCTCACGTCCTGCACTTGCATATAACGCCGTTACGTGCCCAAGCGGTATTGTACGTCATCCTAGCACTGCATCCCGGGTCGTACGATATATGGGAACGAGCACACGCCATGAATCGTCTCGAATCACTCCCTACAGCTGTAAGGCGCCTTGAAGCGTGCACCCCCAACATTCTTCTTTGCGCATCTGTGAAAGGTAAACTCTTGAGCAAACTCTGAACCAGCTCTAAGGAAACTAATCCGATTAGACGTTACTTTGACTCATCCTTTAAGGGACCCTTGTTAATTGGAGAAATCAATGATTTCGAATGAATTCTGTATGCGTTAAAAGACAGCTATACACAGAAAACATGCAGGACACTGCTCATGATGTTTCCCGAGCCGAAACACAGTGCGTTTTTCCAAGCCATTTGACAAAGCCCGCCCACTGAAAACTGCAGCAGATCGTGTAAAGGCGTTCAACTTTGTAACTACTGCACGCACAGGAAGCAGAATAAATTCCTCTTTTCAAACTGTCAAAGGTTTGCTGCAGGACATCGCACAATCTCTTTTGAACGGGGACAAACGATTTCTTATGGGGCGCAGTAAGTACAGACGTTTATAAAGCTCCACTCATGCCGACGATGCAGCATGAAGAAGCGCAACCTAACGTTTGACAGACAAAAGCCGGGCGCCGCTACGAGCAATATGAAATCAAACTGACAGCACACGGCGTTTCGCGCTGACTCAAAAGTGATCTCGACAGACGATGTTCTCTGCATAACGCTGAAAGAGCTAAAGAGCGTTTCTGTTGAGACGTAACCCATTGGGCAAAAGACGTATAATATACGTCTATTAAACGCATATCTTAGACGTCTAAATGTGGTCTACAATTCGTCTAGAATGAAATTCTAATATACGTCTAAAGTTATACGTCAATTATACGTCTATATTTAGACGTTCATTATACATAAATGGTTGGAGTTCTATTATACGGATAAATTTAGAGGACTATTATACATATATGGTTGGAGTTCCGGATAACTTTAGAGGTCTATTATACGTATATGGTTAGAGGTCTATTATACGGATAACATTAGAGGTCTATTATACGTATATGGGTAGAGGTCTATTATACATCAAAGATAGATTTTATAGGTGTAGAAACAAGTAAAACAAGCCAATGATTAGGTTTAGAAATGTATTCTGAAAATACACATTCACACCTGAAACATATGTATTTCAAATTATACATTGTATATAATCAATCAACAATCAACATATGGGCAATAATCATAAAAACACAACTAGTCTTAAACTTCAGCTACAAATTCTGGTAACATGGCAATATACAGTATATTGTATATTGCCGGCCACGGCAATATACAATATACTGACGGCCACTCTGACGGCCACGACCACTCTAATCTCTCCGTCTGTGTTCTCCAAGACGGTTTTCCGAACTCATACATCAGAAAGACCACCGAAACTAAAATTATTCTGCAGCTAGGATCACACATTCTCCCTTCCCTTAACGACAGATTACTGTTCTTTTAAATTTTCTCCATTCATTGGAAGTTTCATTTCACACCTCTCTGCACCCATTCTGACTTCACACCTCTTGATTGGCCTCTCTTTCTGTCCCCTGCTCCCGCCTCTCACTCCTCCTCCCTCTCAACCTTTGTTCTCCCGCTACTTTACCTTTGCCTACTGCCCTGTCTCTCTCACACCTGAAGAAGGCTCCACGGCCGAAACGTTGTGTTCTCTTTCTTCTTTTTTTCAGCATGGAATAAACCTATTACTTGTTCCAATATACAGTATAGTAATGACAAACAGAAAACTAATTACATTAACACACTAACTCAAAACCACATTTTGATTCAAATATACATTTTAAAATGTACAACTTCTATATTTCCAAGAAAAAAATATTACATAAAATATAAAATATTACAATGGAAGTTAAGACGATTTTTGTCCACTATTTGCAAACCCTGTCTAATTGTCCTAACAGTTAGAACCAAAAACCTATTATTTTCAGAGTCCAGATCTCTTGGCCCCCTGCCTTGCATATGCATTCTTCAAGTAACACATTGCGTGCTCCTTTATTTCTTTTTCTGTTGATGTAGGGTGGGACTTCAGCACCGCAGCTAGGAGAAAATTATATAATATTACTTCCCAAATAAATAATGATTAATATCTTCTTTAGTATAATCTAAAAAATGAACGGTTTACTAAGCTCAAAGCTGAAATAAATGTATAAAATTTGGCTTGCATCATAGCAGTTGAGCAATAAAGTCTGTCCTAATTAAAGAGTACCCAAAGTTTGAAAGTACAACATAGAATAAGAATAAGAGAAACGGCAAAACGATTTTGTGTCATCTTCCCCATTCACACTATTTTATGTGCCATTTTTTTTGCTTATTCACATACTATTTTAATCAAAATAATATTAAGAAAGATCTGTATGTATTCAGATAGTATTATTATTGTTCATACTTACTCGTCAAAAGAGGATTGCTGAGATATTTTCGGATATACTTCTACGTTTGAAAAACGTGTCCAAAATGGTGACCAACGAATACTAGCAATGCATTGTGGTATATAACCGGAAAATATGATGGGTTCGATATTTTCTCAACGTATGCGTTTATTAATGTTGTCGATATTATGGTTGAAATTTAACATTGATAATACATCGCTGCTATGAGCTGATGTGCAATTTTAACGCATGCAAATATTAAGGATCGGTCACTGTTGTATGGTATTATATATAATGACATTATGGAATAGGATGGGGACAGGCCTGGCATCACAGGGGGAGGGGGGAATGTCGCCCCTTCAGTTTTGGGCAAAAAGATTTACCTAACTTAATTTGCACCCTAAAAAAATAGTTGTACTTTGTCAATGGTCAGACAACACTAAATGACACGAACAGTCACTCAGTCTGTTTGATGGGCAGGAGGGCTATCCGTCCAGGAACTGCACATATTATTGAGTGTCAACATTACGATCCTGTTTGCTCAGGTGGACCGATTCCTTGCAGTAGTTTATCATTATACTTAAAATCGTTATATAACTAGGACTAGTTATAGCAGTCTGTGCTTTCTGTTGGTTTTACAACATTTTTTTCTTAACGATTCAGAACGTCCATGTAGCTGCAAAAATGAACGCTTATGGTACTTTTCGCTCCAGGCAATACAAACCTTGAGAGTGACGAAAAATGTGAAACTGAACTTCATCGCAAATACCAGATTGCTAGTCGTTATCTTCTATCATGAAGCACTAATCAATGGCATAGCTGCGAGATTTCATTTGGGTAGCTGCACCGTACAGCTCCGTTTCAACCGAAATATCACTCCCCCCTCAGAATTTCAGACGCCCCCCTACAGATTTTTCCTCGGGCACCGCGCACTGATGGGGGACTTTTGTCAAGAAAATAAAAATAGAAACTCTATAGGCACTGAAACATTTTACTGTTTTTTTTCAGGCAGGTGGCAAGACCCCCTCAGCAAAACCCTTGTATGCCAAGCTGTGGGCATTGATTCGTCGAATATACGTATATTTACGGCGAAATTACGGCTATACGTATATATACGTCGCCTCGACGTATAATCAACGTCGAATTGCAACCGTAAAATCGACGACATGAATAAACGCATATATAACGTCGAAAAAACATCTAACACAGTGCCTGAGGCTTTTTACTGTATGTATCGTGTGTGCCGCAACTAGGAGTATACGGCACTCTGCACAGTGTACGAAGTAAATTATTTTCGCAGTAATTAATTTATTATATTTACTATATTTATTATACACGTGTAAATTAATTGCTGCGAAAATAATTTACTTCGTACACTGTGCAGAGTGCCGTATACTCCTAGTTGCGGCACACACGATACATACAGTAAAAAGCCTCAGGCACTGTGTTAGATGTGTTTTCGACGTTATATATGCGTTTGTTAATGTCGTCAATTTTACGGTTGCAATTCGACGTTGATTATACTTCGAGGCGACGTATATATACGTATAGCCGTAATTTCACCGTAAATATACGTATATTCGACGAATCAATGCCCACTGGGAACAAGCTCGCTTCTTTCTACCATGATGTCACCATGACCAAATCTGTCTTTAAACACCTTGCTCAGTCTCTAACGAGACTGTCAAAAATTGCTTTCGCCGATTGTATTGCAAACCGGCGGAAGCGGGGTATTGGGAAAAGTTTTCAACTAGCAATAATCCCGCCTCGGCTAAACCTCACAGGCTACGATACTGCCACTGCGCAAAGCTGACGGTTGCCAGGCAACCGCGGGGATCCTATGGAAATCGTTATCAATCGTCTCATGGCATGTCGTTGCTGTAACGCTTCATATTTGTCGTCTTCTTCTAGCTTGAGGTTTTGAAGAATTTCATGACAGACAAGGGCTCCGTTGGGAACAAAGAAACCCGTTGATTCTTTTCAGCAGCAGAAATACAACCCTTTAAATACAAGATGACAGAACAATGACGAAGGGCATGCCGGGAGGAACTCATGCACTACAGAGGAAAGGGGGCGGGCACGTACAGTTCACATTCAAGCCACAAGTACTCTTCTCGGATGTTGCACAAACAAATCCTAACGTCTTGAAAGCATTGCGGCATGTTTGTGTCCCACTTCCCGTGGCTGCAGGATGACTGACATGAACGGACAAACACAATCTGTGGCGTTTAGCGTGACATAGTCTTGCAGGCATCGTGCTGTCTCACTGCAATACTATACCGCTGGAGGAAACAGTCCATCTGGCCATGAAACTCATTTGAACGTCTAGCTACAGCAACTAACAATATCATGATTTATTCAGGATGTGTGGAATCAGCACGTCCCGGAGACAGCTTCCGAAATCGTGAGCATTCTCTGGTGGTAGGGGCGTTCAAGATGGCGCTCAGGTGGGAGGTAAAGTTTAGTGGTTGAGGATTTTTTTTGAGTTTTTCATGACCTGAATGTTAATTTTTGCTTTTTTTGACTACAGAAAAATAAGGACTTAACACTACTTGTTTAAACTTCAGTTATAATTGAAAGAAAAAAAAACGATTTTTTTTAGGTTTAAGAATTTCGATATGAGTAACACTGGGAAAACAAAAGAGAGTGCTGGGTCTTCGAAGGAGAAGTCTAAGAAACCTCAATCGTATATGTATAGCACTACAAGAAAATTGATGGCAACTAAAGGGAAAAGTGAAGCAGCTGGAGGGGACGTGGAAAGAGTGCTGGAGATGCGCTCGTACGCGAGCGTTCGCAGCCCAAGTGAGACTCAGCTGCCAGAGGAAGAGCCGGAGTCCCTGCCCAGCACACCTGTGAAAACCCCGGCAGCCAAGAGAGGAAGGGGCGACCTGACGCTGGAGGAGCTCCAGACCAACATCTTCAACATGATGGCACAGAGCATGGGTGAGCTGAAGGAAATGATTTGATCTAATACAGTCGAAATCGAAAGTCTTAAAAAGTCCATGGACTGTGTGTTTAAAGAGGTTGAAGACTTAAAGAGTGAAGTAAAAGTTCTTAAACAAGTAAATACCAAACAAGAAAAGCATATTAAAGAACTTGAATTGAAAGTGAACGATGTAGATAGATACCGTCGATGATGGAATTTAAAATTATTTGGAGTTAAAGAGGAACGTGATAAGGACCTTGTTGCAACAGTGAAGGGTATCTGTAAAAGGACCCTGCCGGACCAGGAGGACGTAATATCGGCCATTGACTTTGTTCACAGGCTCGGGAGAGCGAACATGTCTGGGCAAGTGCGCCCCAGATCGATTATAATACAGTTCACCAAGAGGACGGCGAGGGACATGCTGTGGCGAGCGGCGAGGGGGAATGAGTATTTGAATGGGAACAAACTGAGGTTTGCAGAGGACCTGTCTGCCGCGGACAGGAGCACCAGGAACCAGCTGTGGCCCCAGGTTGAAGCTGCCAGAAGAGAGGGGAGGAGAGCCTACTTTGTGGGAGCGAGGGCCTTTGTGGACGGGAAGGAGATTTGCTCCCAGTGACTGCTCAGTTAATGATTATGTTTGGTTATATTTGTTATACCAGTATATACTAGTGTTTCTTTAGTGTTAGTTTGGAATGGTGTAGTTAAGTGTTAAGGACTGTTATAGTTCTGGTTCTTTGAAAAACTCAATAGTTTAGACAGTCTTAGAGTTAGTTATTTGCTTTTGTGTATGTCTTTTTCATGAATGCCAGAGGTACTCGAAATGTTGTTAAAAGAAAAACTGTGTGCTGAGTTTTATTTTTTACAGGAAACGCATGCATGTTGAAACTAAAGTTTATAAATAATTGAGAAATATTAAAGCAAGGAAAATATGATACGTGTAAAATATACAATTTGATCACATAATTACTTAATTACCTCTGGTAGTTAAATGCTTTTTTCTGCTGCGTTTTTTTTCTCTTGTACATGACTCTGATCCTCTTGTTGTATTTGTATTTGTAAATTCTATGTTTAATAAAAAAAAAATTAAAAAAGCATTCTCTGGTGGTGTCCTGCAGGCTTCCTGTGGGTGTGCGTTGGTGGTATAGTGGTGAGCATAGCTGCCTTCCAAGCAGTTGACCCGGGTTCGATTCCCGGCCAACGCAGTGGCGAATGTTTTCAAATGCTGTCATGAGCCTTGGACTGTGACTAGCAAAGCGAAGCCTTTTGAAAGAGCTAAAGCACTGAAAAACGGAATTGAGGGAGAATCTTACAGGGGATTCTGAGCGGTGTCTGCATACACGCAGTCCGATACGGGTGCTGAAAGCTTGAGCTACTCTTAATGTCATGCTGGCTTTCCCCGGAGTAAATCTGTTACATTGAAAGAATGCTTCTCGCAGGTTCAAAAAGGGACCCTTGTTAATTGGAGAAATCAATGATTTCGAATGAATTCTGTATGCGTTAAAAGACAGCTTTACACAGAAAACATGCAGGACACTGCTTATGATGTTTCCCGAGCCGAAACACAGTGCGTTTTTTCAAGCCATCTGACAAAGCCCGCCCACTGAAAACTGCAGCAGATCGTGTAAAGACGTTCAACTTTGTAACTACTGCACGCACAGGAAGCAGAATAAATTCCTCTTTTCAAACTGTCAAAGGTTTGCTTTACGAACGCCGCAGGACATCGCACAATCTCTTTTGAACAGGGACAAACGATTTCTTATGGGGCGCAGTAAGTACTGTTACTGTCACTGCTCGATACCGACGTTGGCCTACTATACCATGTTCAGCCACTGCTAGAAAATGTACGGCTCTAGCACCGGAGCAAACAACAGGAGGGCCGATGTCGAACAGGCACACATGTCAGACATGGAGAGCGATGAGAATGGGATTCGAACCCATGCCTGCAGAGCACAATGGATTAGCAGTCCATCACCTTAACCACTCAGCCACCTTGTCGACGAAACTGGGCTGTCCGGACATGGGTTGGCGCGCTCCAGATGATCTTTTTCTTTTTTTCCCCACGTACTCGAGGGTCATTTTCCTGTTCCACATGTGATTTCAACATTTTCCTTGGGAGATGTCAAGCCAGCAAGCCACTGCTGTGGTTCAGTGGCCAGTGTGGAGTTCAGTGGCCCTGTTGTACACAGAAAGCACATTGAGCTCCTTGGACATGAAAAGTTCCAGATAAAAGCCATTTGTCATCCTTTCTCTTGGTGTCGATGTTGCTATTGTATGTAAAGGTGGCAACTTGCTCAGCGAGCAGGCGGAGCACACACCGAATGCAGATGTGTCTGAGTGGTGTGTCCAAGTGGCTGCAAAAGGACAACACTCCTGGGGCGCCGTGGCTTAGTTGGTTAAAGCGCCTGTCTAGTAAACAGGAGATCCCCGCCTATGGCTAGACTTAATTAAATGCAAGTATTCATTTCCTGTCTTTAACGCGACTTGTTTTTCTTAAAATGGATGCAACTTGCAAAACATGAAATACAAGCCTTGCTAATCAGCGCTAGCGGCTGGCAAAAAAAAGGAGTCAGCTATTTTTTTTTCTTTAACCTTAACCCTGCTAACGGAGAAGAGTTAAACGACCGAGTCTATGCAGCTTAAACGGTGCGCAAGTCGGGTTCTTAGCTGAAAGGGTGGTATATCACGCTCACCCCAGTCCTTAATCTTTTAAAGAGGATACAAAATTGAACGTAGTCGCCACATCACATACATCCTGTTAAATGATAAAAAGGTAACATCTATCCTCGCTCCAGAGTAAATCTCACGTTGAGGGCATCTTTTTTTTCACTTTACCGTGAGTCGGGCTCGGCTGCACAGAGGAAAGAGCAGAGCAATGAGGTCACAGGGACAGGGGAGTCACACGCTGGCGGTTTGAATACGCGGAAGATCACTGAGGGATCCACAGTATGTGGACCCTCCTTCGCCATCAGTCCACACTCCGGACTCTGAATCCTGCCATCCGAGTTAAGATCTCGGCGGAACCTGAGGCGCAGTTCCTTCTTAAAACGTAATCTGGTGAGCATTTCTAGAATCGCACTTGTATAGATGCAGCCTTTAATGTGTTGCTAGGTTAAAATTGATGACTTCTTGTATTTCAGTAGGCAACTGCCCTCTTGATTTTGGATTTAATTTCTTTATTACAGGGGCGCTTTTATGAAGCCAAGGGACCAGGGAGCTGCCCCAGTACTGGGATGGCCAGTTCGAAATCATAGAAACTATTGTCAATTCCAGTCCCATGTCAGTGCGAGCAGGGATTTTGACATCTTGTTTTGCTATGTTCTGCACCAACAGGCAGGTGGCTCGGCCATTCCGTTCCAGTCTGGGGGTACAACAGACTGCTAGGTTCAGTCTGATAAACTGAGCTGATGGTTGGAAGAAAACCATCTCAGCGTCCATTCTCTGTCCCTTCTTTAGGACAAGGCGTACCGGAAACCCTGCTGTTGACGCAGGAACGATCAGGTCCGATTCGTTTACTACCTGGCAGGCCTGAGGAATCGTCTGACCTGACCGAATGTTCTCGGGGTCACCGCTTAGAGAGTGGGCATCTGGGTCCACCCGTTTCCACAGCACACTGTTTACTGTGTCCAGCTGGGCGCCCAGTCGAACCAATAGGTCTGCACCAATGCAGACCGAATGGGTCAGCTGAGGTGCTACCTGGAAGTAGTGAGCAAACTTCCTTTTTCCGATGGAGATGGAAGCTACACAGCTTCCTTTGCTCCAAATGGACCTATGAGGTGGGGGTGCCCACCACAGAACCTGTGACTGCGTCACCAGGGTCACCTGACAGCTTCGCGACAGGTCCTCGAACAGACCTTCACTGATTATGGACTTCTCAGAGCTGAGGCTAAGAATTACATCATCAACCTGCACTTCTGCCACCTGGACCCCCTCCCACCACCATGGGGTGGTAGTCCTGGACCCCCTGAGGTACCAGGGTGCACAGAAAGGACTCCCATTCATTACCGGACAGGGAGATCCACTCTTCTTCAGGGATGAAAAGGGGGTGTGCTTTACCTGGCGGGTCAAGCAGCTGCTCGGAGCACTGCTCCTGTAGTTGGGAGACCGTGGGAGTGCTGGCCTGGGCAGGACTTCCCTGTAGTTTTGGAAAGCAAGAAGAGACATTTATTCTCGTCCAGAGGAACCAGGAGGAACCTCCAACTCAGCTATAGTGTTCAGTGGGCACTGTGTGATCACAGCATAACCACTGAATCCCCCTTTTTGCTGTGCAACAGGCTTAGGGTTTTTGACCTGAGCCCACAATTTTCCACGCTGGCAGTCCACCAGAGGCTCCAGCCTGTCAAGCAGGTCTTGGCCAATGAGTAGTGGCTCTGTTTTTAACCTAGAGATGTAAACAGGATGCACCACGTTCATTGGCCCGAACCTAAGTGCCACCCACACTCGGTGTGTGATCCTGGCATGATCCTGGGTATAGCTGGAAATATCTATTTTACACGGTTCTACCTTAAGTCTGATGCCTTTTCCTTTCGCTACTCGTTTGAGCTCGCTGAGTAGATCGGCTGACATCAAACTAATTTCAGCCCCAGTGTCAATCAGTGCTTCTCTATCTAAGACGTTTTCAAGAGAAACCTTGATATAAATACGCCTTGCTTTGCCTTTCTGGCTGAGATTCCCTAAGAATTGTTGGAAGCCTGCCTTTTCTTTGACTTCAGGGGCGGGGTCAGCGCCCAACTCAGAGTCACAGCCTTCTTCCAGGCAGGAACCCTCCCACCCAATCAGATAGACTGAGGGAGGGGCTTGGGACGGATCCCCGCCTCCTCCAGTGAGAAGGGGCGTGGTCCCCCTAAGCTCATTCACACTTCTGGCATTCGGTGCGGAAGGTTTACCCTGTCCTGATCTCTCAGGCAGGGCTTGTTCAAGCCTGGCCAGGCGGGCTGCAGTCGACTCCCTTCGTCCAGTCTTATGATAGACTCTGCCTGAGCCCTTGCCTTCCCCGTAGCGCTCACGGCGGCTCTGACGCTTAGTGCGGTCCTGCCTGCCTATTTTGCGCCGGGGCTTAGCGAGCTCAGGAACCTCAGCTGCCTCGAGCTGAGGCGAGTCGTCAACCCTGCTGGCTTTAGTGGCGAACACGGCCGTTTTAGCAGGTTTTCGCTCTGAGGAAGCAGAGACTTCAGCTCCCCAGGCTTTTTGAGCCAACCTTCTAATGTCAGCCATTTTCATCGCTTTTGCATCAGTGTGCATCACAATCATTTTCCTGACTGAGGGATGCAGATTAGCAATGAATAAACCTTTGAAATTCACGTTCTCTTCGCAACCCTCTTCATTCCGCCCTGCAAAATAAGTGCGCCTAAGCCTCTGATAATAGTCGCGAGGGGCTTCAGCTTTTTCGTGCTTAATATGGTGCACAGCAGCCACGGCAGCTATGGGATCGATAAAAGCCGAAAATTCTCCGATCATTGCCTGACACAGCTCCTCAAAGCTATTACAGACCTCCGGTCCTTGTCTAGACATCCACTCGTGGACCGCTCGGCTGGTAGTTTTCCTTACTTACATAGCCTTTTCCTGTTCGGACGCTTCGGGCATAAACTGCAAAGTATATCTCAGCTCATCGATGTAGGTCTCCACATTATTCCCTGACACTGACGGGTCAAACCTTTCTACATCTTTGGCTAACTGCCTCAGGGAGTGGAGGTTAATTTTTACGGTTTCTCCGCGGGCAGGGAGACGGCCGTGATCAGGAGCAGGGGGTCTATGCCTGAATTGACTCGCCCTTGCGTTTCGCGCAGGACTCAGCGATCTCCCCCATGCCGATCCGACCACAGACCCTGGCCGGGAGAAACCTCCTCCCGGCGCGCTGGGTGAGCGCTCCGGGCTGCTAGGTGGGCTGGCATGCAAGTGGGATCTAGTCTATTTTGCTTCCAGTACGGCAGCATCTGACTCCTTTTGCCTTTCCTGGCTGAGCTCATTTAAACTCACAATTTCTTTTTCTTTTTCTTTCGAGCTCGCTTCCAGGTCTCTCCTAGCTACCTCAGCCGCAGTTTCTCTAGCAGACAAGTCATCTAATTTACCTAAAACTTCCCTGAGTCAGTCTTCACTTTCCTCATTTTTCACTCTCTTTTCTCTGATTATATCCAACAACTCGACTCGCTCCGCCTTATATCTTTCTAGCGTTCCCTGAAGCTTTTGAAACTTTGTCAGCTCGGACAAAGACAGTTCCAGCTGTTTAGCTAGATTTAAGGTGAAACTCGATAGGACCAGAACTGCGTTCACAGACACTCCTGTGTTAAGCTGGTTCGCTACCTTAGCTACTAAATCTACTTGCAGCTTCTCAATATCATCAAAGTTCAACTTTTCGATACCACTCCAGTAACCAGGATTGTCGTCGCTAGAAATAGTACTTATAAGCGACTCCACTTCAGACATTTTAGCAGCCATTGTCATTACGTCAGAGAAACTTTAAGAGTATTACTTTTTTTTTTCTTTTTCCAAAATACAGTATGGAATCTAGACACCCGAGCAGATGGATTTCCAATCAGCACACGTTACACTAAACGCTAGAAAACAGGGGGATTTCTTTACGCAGTTATCAGCACACCCGGTATTCGCGTATAGAAGCCGCGGATTCTCATTTCATTCTAAACTCGCCCACCCAGGGACGCCATTAAATGTAATGGTTTGATGGGTTTACTGAGACAATTATTAATTGTAGCAGTAATCACAAGGTTGTTTGTTGGGGCTTTTAGAAAATCAATCGTCAGAACAACTAACAACGCACACACAGAGGTTCAATACACTAGATACATTTATTAATATAAATTGTGCACCAAACATATACTAGTCTGCCTGGATACGAGTGGCAGACCTTACTGTGAGGGTTATCAATATACAAGGTATATAATCCCGAAGAGATGCAAACACAAAGAGATACACAACAGAGAATATATGTCAATATAAATCGTTCGGTTACCAAATCGCTAATCAGTGTTATTACCCACTGTTACTCTAAACTCGGAAGTAAATACATTACTCATGAATTAAATTGATAACAACTTGTGTTGAGGTACAATTAAATTCTCGAGACGCAATGTAGAACATGGGGTTTACTTATCCACTGTGTATGGATTTGGAATTTCCCGGCATGAACACCAAACCAGCTGACAGGCTCTGTTGCAGCCTCTGTTCCAGCGGTTGTCCAATGGGTGTTGTCCCGGCGTCCTCTGGCTACCGGCCAACCAGTCAAGGTGCAGCTCGGAGTAGGACGGGCGGAGGAATCTGACTGCGGCGCGCAGGGCAGTCGTTGCTCCGAGGGGATCTACCAGCAGTCCGGCTGGCTGATAGAAAGTCTCTATGCACAGAGTGTGACCGCGAGTCCTCACAAGTCACTCTTGTGCCTGGGAAGAAGCTGGTTCGTTCCCGGTCCAGCACTGCTTCTGAATAAGCTATTCAGGTTGTCGACGAGGGTCCAACTGTAGGGTCCAACTGTCCAACACAAACACAATCTGTGGCGTTTAGCGTGACATAGTCTTGCAGGCATCGTGCTGTCTCACTGCAATACTATACCGCTGGAGGAAACAGTCCATCTGGCCATGAAACTCATTTGAACGTCTAGCTACAGCAACTAACAATATCATGATTTATTCAGGATGTGTGGAATCAGCACGTCCCGGAGACAGCTTCCGAAATTGTGAGCATTCTCTGGTGGTGTCCTGCAGGGCGCCTGTGGGCGTGCGTTGGTGGTATAGTGGTGAGCATAGCTACCTTCCAAGCAGTTGACCCGCGTTCGATTCCCAGCCAACGCAGTGGCGATTGGTTTCAAATGCTGTCATGAGCCTTGGATTGTGACTAGCAAAGCGAAGCCTTTTGAAAGAGCTAAAGCACTGCAAAACGGAATTGAAGGAGAATCTTACAGGGGATTCTGAGCAGTGTCTGCATACACGCAGTCCGATACGGGTGCTGAAAGCTTGAGCTACTCTCAATATCATGCTGCCTTTCCCCGGAGTAAATCTGTTACATTGAAAGAATGCTTCTGGCAGGTTCAAAAAGGGCCCCTTGTTAATTGGAGAAATCAATGATTTCGAATGAATTCTGTATGCGTTAAAAGACAGCTATACACAGAAAACATGCAGGACACTGCTCATGATGTTTCCCGAGCCGAAACACAGTGCGTTTTTCCAAGCCATCTGACAAAGCCCGCCCACTGAAAACTGCAGCAGATCGTGTAAAGACGTTCAACTTTGTAACTACTGCACGCACAGGAAGCAGAATAAATTCCTCTTTTCAAACTGTCAAATGTTTGCTTTGCGAACGCTGCAGGACATCGCACAATCTCTTTTGAATGGGGACAAACGATTTCTTATGGGGCGCAGTAAATACAGACGTTTAAAAAGCTCCACTCATGCCGACAATGCAGCATGAAGAAGCGCAACCTAACATTTGACAGACAAAAGCCGGGCGCCGCTACGAGCAATATGAAATCAAACTGACAGCACACGGCGTTTCGCGCTGACTCAAAAGTGATCTCGACAGACGCTGTTCTCTGCATAACGCTGAAAGAGCTAAAGAGCGTTTCTGTTGAGACGTAACAAGCTCGTTTCTTTCTACCATGATGTCACCATGACCAAATCTGTCTTTAAACACCTTGCTCAGTCTCTGACGAGACTGTCAAAAATTGCTTTCGCCGATTGTATTGCAAACCGGCGGAAGCGGGGTATTGGGAAAAGTTTTCAACTAGCAATAATCGCGCCTCAGCTAAACCTCACAGGCTACGATACTGCCACTGCGCAAAGCTGACGGTTGCCAGGCAACCGCGGGGATCTTATGGAAATCGTTATCAATCGTCTCATGGCATGTCGTTGCTGTAACGCTTCATATTTGTGGCCGGACACTTCCCGCCCCCCAAAGAAAAGAGCGCCAATCAGACAGGCGGAGACCGAGGACTCGCAGAGCAGACGGCCACAGTCGCCGTAATAAGAGCGATTGTGAGTGGTTTTGTTTTCTCTCTTTGACCAGCCCAGCTGTGCCCCACCCGAAGGCAGGGAAGCACAAAAATTGTATGGAACTCATTCATGCTCCTCTCCATGGAAATCTTTAGTAAAAGGCAAAAGATTTGTACGAGATGAAGAGAAACCAGAGTGCGTGGCTGGACAGCTGCAGGAGCCCAGGCTGCCTTCAAGGCCTCTGCCCTGCCGGTCGTGGTTGGCAATGCACCTGGCCTTACAAACGAGCCAGTGGGGCCCGTTCAGCTCCGGGCTCATCGACTGCGGCTCTCGGCTTACCTGGCAGGGGAGATACCTTGATCAGCCTGTAGTTGGAGTAGTTGGATTGTTTTCTTGTTTTGTGGAAGCAGTGTTTGTTTTGCAGTTTGAGATGGCAACCTTTGGATCCCGCAAGAATGCTGTACGTTTTGAGCTTTTGGATGACCTCTTCATGGATCGTATGCAGTTCAGCAGAAAAGTGTTACAGAAGGAACTTGGCTTTGAACCTCGGCACTTGGATTTCATCTTCGCTCTCCCAGGTCAGAAAGCATTTGAGGTTGTTTTTGCTACCTATTCTCCGTTTGAACAATGTGTGGATGTGTTTGAGGCAAAAAGAGGGAAAGTTCCTGCCCTTGAGAAGATCAACTTGCAGCCTCTGACACAGAGAGAGAGGAAAACGGTGCATGTTGTTATGTTCTCGGAACTGGCAAAGACGGAGGACATTCACACCTGGCTTAAGCAGTACTGCACCGTCCACCATGGAACTGAGGTTAGAGATGTTGACGGTATAAAAACAGGAGCAAGGAAATTCGAGGTTCGCTTGCTACCGGACAATGTCAATGGAGGCTTAAGGCACCTGCCCTCTACAATCCAGCTGGGCGCCTGCAATGGCTATGTGTTTTATGTGGGACAACCAAAGGTGTGTCGGCGCTGTGGTGCTGTGGGACACCTGGCATCGTCCTGCACTGTGAAATGCTGCAAGACCTGTGGCAAACAGGGACATTTAGCCTTTGACTGTTCAATGCTGCCAAAGTGCAATTTATGTGGCTCGGAAGGACACGTTTTTAAGAACTGCCCTCACACCTACGCCAATAAACTCAAAATGAGAAAGGATGAGGCAGTGCTTGTTTCAGCCAAACCGGCCCGAAAAGCCAAAGCAAACAACAAGTCAAACAAAGAACCCTTGTTGGACAAAGAGTCTCAGCCTCCAGCCAGGATCAGTCCTGCTGTGGCTCCGGGGCCGGTGGAAGAGAAATCCACTACGCCCCCACAACCGCAGACTGCACCAGACAAGCACGAGGGTTTGAAAACCCCCGAGAACAGCGAGGACCCCTCCCCCACTCCTGCTCCTCAGAACGAGGGCCAGTGTGGGGCCCCCAGGTGGAGCGGGTCCAGCGACGATACCCAGGATTCAGCGGAGCTGCTTTTCTCAGACTCTGCAAGTGCTACAGATGCCCTCCTCTCCTCCATCCAGTCCATCACGGAGGATCTGCAACAGCTGGTTGGTGAGGGGGAAGAGGAGACTGGTGCATCGGCTCCACCCCTTTCCCCTCAGTGCTCCCAGGAGCTGGACTTGAGGAAAAGGAAAAATGACTCTGTTTTCTCCCCGAGCGAGGAGGAAGGAGAGCATGGCGATGGGGACAGCTGGAACCCCTCCACCCCTCCTTCTACCCCCTTCCTTGAAATGGACTCCGTGAATGCTTTTACTGCTGCCACCCTGATGAAGGCTCATTCAGAGGATGGCTGGCAGGAAATTGGTAAGAAGAAAAAGAAAAAGAAGAAGGTAACTGGTGAGACCGAAGAGAAATGTGTTTTGTAAAGACTGGTTCCACTTTCTTATGTAATATGGCTCTAAACATAATTTCTCTTAACACCAGAGGTATCAATGACAGAGTTAAATGCCAGTGTGTCTTTGATTACCTCCAGCAGAGAGAGGGAGATGTGTTGATGTTGCAGGAGTGTGCTTTAGCCTATCAAGAGAGGTATAAAAGCTTTGAAGATAGGTGGGATAAAGGGCCTTCTGTTTGGTCAGGGGACAATAACAACAGAGCCTCTGGCGTGGCCATTCTTTTCAAAGGATGGGCTTTCAAATTGAAAAGTATTCAGAGGGTCATAGATGGCAGGTTGCTGTGTGTGAATGTGGAATGGGGCACCGTTAACCTGCGGCTAATCAATGTGTATTGTCCTACTGACGTGGGAGGAAGGGTGGAGCTACTCAAGGCACTCTCTCCCCTATTGTTAAGTAACACAGACGTGATAGTGGGAGGGGATTTTAATTGTATCTTAGAGCACACAGACAGGCAGTCTAGCTCTCCGATAAAATTGGATTCCAGCTCACTGGCCCTGCAAAACTTAGTTCAAGACTTTAAACTCTCAGACACATATAGATGTATATATCCCACAACAGCAGGATATACATGGTCAGGGAGGAATAGCAGCTCCAGAATTGACTATTGCTTTGTCTCAGAGAGAGTGAAAGCTGTTGGGGTCACTCTTCAGCCTGTCTTCTTCTCAGATCATCAGGCTTTAGGGTGTAGAGTGGAACTCCAGGGCGGGACTGTCTTTGGCCCAGGCCTCTGGAAACTC
Source organism: Lepisosteus oculatus (assembly GCF_040954835.1). Lineage (NCBI taxonomy): Eukaryota > Metazoa > Chordata > Actinopteri > Semionotiformes > Lepisosteidae > Lepisosteus > Lepisosteus oculatus. Next base: position 313,805 of record NW_027167663.1, on the reverse strand, counting down.
AACACAAAGCTGCTAGAGAACGAGGGGGTAGTATCCCGCTACAAGGAGAAACTATCACAGTGGCTGTCCTTGCAGTGTCTGTACGGGTCAGTAGGAGAGTGGTGGGAGGAGGTGAAGATGAGGACAAAGGCCTTTTTCATGGCTGAGGGAAGGAAGGCTGCTGCCAGACGGAGAGGAGTGCTAGCCAGGAAACAGAGGCAGCTGCAGCGTCTCTACACGATGCTGCACAGTGGCTTCGATGTGCTCGAGGATATCACCCTTTTAAAAAAGGATATCCGGAGCATAGCCGTTGAAAGTAGTCGAGGAGTGCTGTTAAGAAGCAGAGTGCAGTTCTTGGAAGAAAATAAGAAGTGTACTCGCTTCTTTTTCAGGAAAGTGGTAGGCTCCAAGTCTGTCATGGAAAGTGTAGTTGATGAGGAGGGACGAGAGAGAACAGAGCCGAGTGCTATCCTCTCCTGCACCGAGGCCTTCTACTCAAGACTGTGCAGCTCTACAGAGTTAAAGGATGAAGAAATTCATTTTTTTACCTCAAAGCTAGAAAACGTTTTGAGTGAAGAAGATAGGGAAGTACTTGAGAGGGATTTGACAGTAGAAGAGCTGAGACAGGCTATGGAGAGCTTACAGAAGGGGAAAACTCCGGGTGCTGACGGGCTCCCTAAAGAATTTTATTGCACCTTTTGGGATCTGCTTCAGGATCCGCTACAGCTCCTATTCGAGGAAAGCTATAAGACAGAATTGATGCCTGACTCCTTAAGAGAAGGCACTATCTCTCTCTTGTTTAAGAAAGGAGCAAAGAATGACATAAAGAACTGGAGACCCCTCAGCCTGTTAGGCGTGGACACTAAGATCCTGTCCAAAGCCCTTTTCCTGCGCCTACAAAATGTAGTGGCCTCACTGGTAGGGAAAGAACAGACTTGTGGGATAGCAGGACGCCTGATGAGCGACAACCTGGCCTTGTTGAGGGATGTCTGTCTGTACTCTGAGGATCGCTCCCTCCCTCTGTGCATTTTAGGTGTAGACCTAGAAAAGGCCTTTGACCTCCTAAACCGGCAGTACTTTACATCGGTACTTGAGCACATGAAGTTTGGCCCCATCATGAGAAAGTGGATTAACCTGCTGTACACAGGTAGCAACAGCAGAGTAATGGTTAATGGCAATAGATCACGCCCCTTTGAAGTCTGTTCAGGGGTGAGGCAGGGCTGCCCATTATCCCCCTTGTTATTCGTTTTGGCTATGGAGCCCTTAGCCTGTGCCTTGCGCCAGGATCAGGCCATTAATGGGATACCAGTGCCTGGAAGTGGGGGAGGAGAGGTAAAGACATCTCTATACATGGATGACGTCACCCTACTCCTCTCTGACAATGCCTCAATTAGCAGAGCTCTGCAGTGCTGTGATCGGTTCTCTTTGGCTTCCTCTGCAAAAATTAACACATCTAAGAGTGAGATTTTTTATCAGAACTGGAGGGAGCCAAAAGAAGGACATGATCTCAGGCTGCAAGAGAAGATAATTAATTTACAGGTGCCATTCCCCGGCATTGTGGCCATTGTCGGTGCTCACACGCGATAAGATAAGGCGGAGGAGAGCGGGGCATGCCCAGCGCCAGACATTCAAGGAGGGGGCAGTGTGAGGTGAGGTGAGGTGAGGTGAGGTGCGACACGCCGGAGCCCCGACGCAGCTAATGCAGAGCAACTGTTGGACTGGCATCGAAAGGACGTGTGCGCACGGAGCGAGCCTTCCCTGCGGCGGAGCGCGGGAACTTTCTCCCACCTCCCGCTGCAGGAGTTGTGTGCGCTGCAGCGGTGCCGAGAGAAAAGCACAGAAGGCAGCAGGCTCTGGAGAGCAGGTAAGAGACGGAGCCTTGTGGGCAGGCGAGCAGGCCCGTTTTTTGGAAATTGCTGAAAAGGTTTGTTCGGTGTGTGGCAGGCGCACGTCGCGAGCTTGCGTGGCGATCTGCCGGTCTGGAGTTATGCAAATGAGGCCGAATTGCATCCCGGGACATGCTGCGAATGCGCAATGGCGACTGCAGATGTGTAGGAAACGGCGCGCTCGTTTTCTCGTTTTGCCCACACTTTTGAGTGTTAGTGTGGCGTGTGAGTGTGCGAAAGAGTGGGCCCAGCAGGAGGCGGTGGCGTGCGGGGCGAGGAGGTGGCCTAGGCTGCGCAATTTGTGCTGTGGGTGCGGGCCTCTTGCAACTTGGTTTATTTGGTTTATTTATGGTTCGCATAAATAAAACCGGAAAAGAGGAATTTATTCTGCTTCCTGTGCGTGCAGTAGTTACAAAGTTGAACGTCTTTACATGATCTGCTGCAGTTTTCAGTGGGTGGGCTTTGTCAAATGGCTTGGAAAAACGCACTGTGTTTCGGCTCGGGAAACATCATGAGAAGTGTCCTGCATGTTTTCAGTGTATAGCTGTCTTTTAACGCATACAGAATTCATTCAAAATCATTGATTTCTCCAATTAACAAGGGTCCCTTAAAGGATGAGTCAAAGTAACGTCTAATCGGATTAGTTTCCTTTGAGCTGGTTCAGAGTTTGCTCAAGAGTTTACCTTTCACAGATGCGCAAAGAAGAATGTTGGGGGTGCATGCTTCAAGGCGCCTTACAGCTGTAGGGAGTGATTTGAGACGATTCGTGGCGTGTGCTCGTTCCCATATACCGTACGCCCCGGGGTGCATTGCCAGGATGACGTACAATACTGCTTGGGCACGTAACGGCATTATATGCAAGTGCGGGACGTGAGGGTTTTCGTTTGTTCTTTTTGTTTTGCTCTGCTTTGCTTTGTTCCGTGGTCAAGAGGCGTAAGGTAAGTTGTAATCCAGGGAGTACACTGGTGGCAAACAGTCCAAGGTGAGAGGTGAGGTCCAAAGTCGAAAAGGCAGAAGGGGAGTCCAATATCCAGAATAAAAGAAGTAATGGAAAAAACGCCAGGTAGAGCTCTCAAGGAGTAGACTCAATACCAGCGGGAAGCAGGTAAAGATGGTAAAAATAGCACTGCGTACCGCACGGTGGAGTGTGTGCAGGTGGGTTAACTCGTGCGGCGGCGTTTGTTAATAATCACCCGCTGCTGGTGCTGATTAGATTGCTTAAGAGTTGGTCTTAACTGCCTGGCGGTCATGACAAGCTCCTCTTTAAGCTGTGGTTTAGTTTTGCATTCATGTGTTTCTAGAGCAGTTATTTATGGGGGTGGGTGGGTCTTTCACAGAGGCTCAGGACAAATCCCCTGCATGAAAGTCTACTGTGTGCGTTCAAACAGTCACAGGTCAAGAGCCAGGCAGGAGGACAATGGACAGAAGAAGCAACAAACTAAAAATAAAAGAACGAATATGAAAAAGCCACCATCTTTTTCTTTTTGACATTTTCCGACTTTCATGCAAGCCAGGACAAAGTTGCTCGTAGCTACTTGTGGATTCAAATACTCTATCGAGTGCTTTGATGAGTTTTTGCAATTTGATTGTCGTCCTGTCAGCCTGTTTCTGTTTTTTTTTTTCAATCTAGGGATGGAAAGTATGAGGGAAATGATGGAGCAATCAATAACCGCTCCGGAAAAATGGCAGAAAGAAATGGTCCGTCACTAAGGACATTTGTGAAGCAGAGGAGTGACATCACCACAAAGGCGACACATTCTGCTGATGGTTTTGGTGAATAATGATTGAGGCGCGTTAAGAGAAAGGTAGCTGTGTCAGCATGCGTAGGCTGCAAAGGATCAAGCAAAGGTTTGCTCCATGCTGAAAAGAGAAGAAAAGAAGCACAACGTTTCGACTGTGGAGCCTTCTGCGCCATTTTCTTTAGCGGTGATGATGTTTACATTGGAAAAACTGAGACATGCGTCTCTGGGTGGGCTTGAACCACCAACCTTCCGATTAATAGCCGAATGCGCTAACCGATTGCACCACAGAGACTGACGGCCGCTTGAGCTCCCTACATTTGCAGGTTTATGGTCAAAGAAAACAATCACTTGCACTTCTTGCAGCCGGCAATCTTTTTCCACTGACAACCAAGAAATGGATTTCATCTTTCACAAGCTGTATGGATTTCTTCAAAAACAAGTTATTCCAGAAAGGAAATGAATTCTTGCATTAAACTGAACCAAGCTGTACATGTTTGTCTGAAATGAGACATTCGGCACAACAAGACACGGAGAGAGGCACCGCTGGTATTCAGACCCAGGATCGCCTGCTTACTAGGCAGGCACTTTAAGCCACTAGGGAACAGCGCCAGCAGAGCACCGCCCTTTTACAGACACTTGGACACATCTGTGTTCGGTGTGCACTTAACCTGCTCTCTGAGCCCGTTGCCTCCGTCCCATTTAATAGCAGAACTGACGCCAAGAGAAATGATGAGAAATGGCATTTATCGGGCACTTTTCATGTCCAAGGAGCTCAATGCCCTTGACACCTCCCATTCTTTGGCGACACCATTTTTTCTTTTAATTTCTATACTTATTGATAGAATAAAAACGATATGTCATGTACTGTAAGGGAAATGTCTCTTTTCATGGGGAAAGCTAGCACCAGCAAATGTTGTGTTTAGAAGAAGTGATTTAACATGACACGTGACCTAATTTACCGGAGCAAAAGCTCACCCAGCAAGCCCTGCTTTACTTCTACAGGAGAGAAGTACTGTAGAGTCTGCAAGATGTTCAGCTGGGTAGCTACGTCAGCATGCCTCGGCTGCAAAGGAACAAGTAATAGGTTTATTGCATGCTGAAAAGAGAAGAACGGAAACACAGTGTTTCGGCTGTGAGGTCTTCTCACACCTGAAGAAGCCTCACACCTGTAAAAGGCTCCATGGTTTTCTTTCTTCTCTTTTCAACATGGAATACACCTATTGTCTGCAAGATGTGACAATTTCATGGTGTTTTGGAAGAAAACCTTTTTTCTTTGAATTCAAAATCAATCGGAATTTCAGCACGACACATCAACACTTTTTCTTTTTTAAGGAGATGATATTTTAAACCTGATAAAAATAGTAGGAAACACAAGTTTCTTGCTGTGAAAATTTAGATGGGGAAGTGTACTACTAGTAGCAGTGTAGAGCTCTCTGTGGTGGAGTGCAAGCACATGTTCTATGGGCCAGTGGCGTAATGGATAATGCATCTGACTTCGGATCAGAAGATTGTAGGTTCGAATCCTGCTTGGCTCGTGTGGCTTTTAAACCTCTCAGGTTCCTCGGTAACAGGTTGCTGTCATGTATATGAACTATAGAAAAGCATTTGCCACAACCCGTAAATTAGCACGCAAGTGCGGGCTAGTTAACACAGAACTGTATGGAGATCATCTCCAGCTCCGAGCTCAATTGCAATGAAAAAACATGCAGAACAGAACTGGAGAGCAGCTGAATTTGTGCTCGGTAGGGTGGGGAGGACTCAGCATTGCTATTGTTCTAATTGGCATAAACTGCAGGGAATCTGAATCAGAACATGTCAGTTAGTTCGATCATTGCGTCAATATGTAGGCCACGTTAATATAGAATTATTAGTTTGTCTGTCTCGTCTTTGTATATAGCTGAATGTCCCTGACAATTTCATGTTAGTTTTTAAGAACGACATTGGTGCTAATATATACATATATAGCATATAAGGAACACGTAAAAGTTTAGTCCATGCTGAAAAGATAAGAAAACCGCCACAACGTTTCATCTTGGAATAAATCTTTACTTGTTGTTTTGCAGCCTACCCATTCTGACCTAACTCCTCCCTTGAAATTCCCTAACAGATAAGGGTACGTAACGGCTCATGCGATGCTCAGTTGCAATTTGTCCCAAAACAAACAAGAACAGCAGCTGAGGGTTTGAGTTTGAACATGCACTGTATTAAAGCAGCTTTTATTTCCATTGATAAATGCTAGATATTCCTACAGAGATTCTCCAGGTGTGTAAGCGATTCCTGTTTCTGTTTCTATTTCTGTTTCATATATATAAACAGTATATATATATATGTTACATGTGTCTCTGCAATAGTATAAATGTGTTATACACTATCAGGGGCTGCTTTTTTGTGCACCTCATCTACAACAAGGGATTTTTTTTCATTTATGTTTGTGGACCTTCACCATTTGAGGAAGTGAGTTAGATAAGAAAGTTACAGGTATGGTGAGCAATGACTGACAAAGGCACGTACTGCGTATTCCTTACAGAAGTGTAAGCAATTTGTTCTAAAAAACACCGGCTAAAGTCCAACATCGTTAGCAATCTTATTACTTAAACAGAATTAACATCAATAAACTGTAAGGTGCTGGTACATGCGAGTAGATTTGATCTTCTATTAAACAAAAATGCAATTACAGCTCTAAAAGGTCAACCTAGACTTCTGTAACAGATCAGTTCAGATCATCGCTGTTCCTCTGACCTTGTGAGTCTTTGGAATTTTAAAATTGTATTTTGCTTGCCTTTCATGTGGTCTGTGTACAAGTCACTGTGGCGTATGCGGTCCTACACAGCCTTGCTATAGATGTGACGAGCCTCCGCTATGTTGCAATGGAGAACAGGTTCAGTAGGGAGCTGCCGAGAAAATTCAGCTGGAAAGCTCGTTGCAGAAAAGCATCGGTATCTGTGTCCAGCTGCAAAGCGTCCTTCGTGGGTGCTGAAGAATCGATTTCACAGGCTGCGGGTCCAGACGATTTAGAGTGTTAAAGGTCCCAGCGAAAACGAAACGGCGCTGGTCCTTTTACACGCACGCACGCAACCAAATGCAAAGGACGCCGTAGTCGGCAGGATTTGAACCTGCGCGGGGAGACCCCAACGGATTTCAAGTCCGTCACCTTAACCACTCGGCCACGACTACAGCGAGCGCCACGGCCGCTGCCTTCTTGCTACAATCGAACAGGGAGTGCGAGGCGGCGGCGGCGGCGGAGGCAACTTTTTTCAAGTTCGCTCTCCGTTTAAGAAACCTTTTACGCCATACGTGCAAGCACACACACACACACCTCAGAGGACTTAAGGGTGGCTTCAAGTTGGAATGATAAAGTCTCCCCGTTCGGACATGAAAACAGAACGTTCTTAGACAGAAAGCAATCAACAACGGAGACATGTGGACGACGATTTTAGTCACTGCACTTTGAATAGCATTTTTACTCCAGTTACAGGAGATGCACCAATGGCCCTTGACCTACGCTCTTACCAATGCCTTGAACATTCAAACAAAACAGCCCTAAAGTCCTGCGGTTTAATATAACGCTGTTACGTGTCGAGGCAGTATTTGACTCCGTCCTACCGTTGAGACACGGGGCGTACAGATGCAGCTATTCAAAACAAGCGGGCGATACCACATTATTTTGCGGTGCGCTTTACGCAGTCTACCACGAGTTACCGTAAATTCTCCTATAAAACCGCAATTAAAATAATAGTATCCGGAATTTCTGCAAGGTGGAGCTAATAAAGCTCAACCTCTCATGTTTGAGCTGTCGCCATCAAAGTCTTTAACGAAGATATTACTAATAGTATTAATAATGAATGACCTTGGACAAGCTGTAAACTCAAAGTAGTGCCCTGGTCCACATTCTTTTTTTCATTGACCGTCTTTGTAAAAGTAACACCACAGCATTTCGCAATCACGCATTTGTTTCCAATCATGCAAAGTACAGTAATTTTTGAGAATCTCCGATTCACCATGCCTTTCACATGCTCATAAAAGAGATTGATTTAGGAACATAAACATATTACTGTATGCAAACTGTACTGTATACAGTATGTATATGTACATGTATATTTAATGTCTTTACTGTGCCCGTTTAAGCATTGAATATTTATATGGAATTTTACCACTGAAGGGAAATCTTAGTACCTGAGCATAAAAAGAATAGGAGCATACTGTAACACGTGTGAAGGCCATAAACGATATTAATTTTGGAACTTAAACATACAGTATATGGCTGGTCTCGGTACTTTAAAGAAAACATACACACCAGTATTCCATTTCTCCCTAAACATTTTAAGCATCGAAGTCTTTAACTAACGTGATACTGGAGTCAACAAGCTCCGGTACAAGAATTTGATTAAAAGGGAATATAATATGGAATCGCGTATTTAAAGAAATTAATAACGATATAATTATACTCATGTACCGCAACACAAGAATTGTTACATAATGTTTCGTAGGGCTTTTTCGACACTCTTTGTGTGACCTTGCTGGTGGTGCTGTGGGTTAGCTTCCTGACTCCTACATCACATGTTGTGTGTTTGAATCCTGCTGGAGCCGTTACTTTTTTTTAATAAACATTTTTTTAAAAAAATACAATGTTTCCCTGGCTCAGAGATTAAATAAAACTTCACTCGCACCAAACAAATTTATATTTCTAATTATCATAACATGATCAAATTTAAGTCATTTTAATAACAATGAATAGTCACCTAGGCGTTACAATATAAACATTTATATTGATTTAAAACCCATAAATAAAGCTGATACTGTTTAGACTTTTAATTATTTAAAACTGTATTACAGCAGCACAATGCACAATGCAACGTAATAATAATAATAATAATAATAATAATAATAATAATCATAATAATAATAATCATAATAATAATTGCTTACATTTATATAGCGCTTTTCTGGACACTCCACTCAAAGTGCTTTACAGGCAATGGGGACTCCCCACCAATGTGCAGCATCCACACATAAATCGCTATCTTTGTCTTCCGTGTAATAATGTTCACCTCTCTGTCCAGCAATTTAACAATAGTAATAATAATGAACTTTATTGTATATGGCGCCTTAAAAGCTGGCTCCTCAAAGCGCTTTACAGGATAAAAACAATAACAACAATACTGTTAGGCTGGGCAAACGATTTTTTTTAAAGAAATACAAAATGAGATATAATGATGTGTTCCGGCTTAGACATTAATGAAGAGCATAACACGTGGGTGGCCAGCGGGAGTGCTGGCTGTGACGGATTAAACCGGTTTCACAGGTATTTTCACAGTAGAAGGGGACCAGATTTCCAGCGAAAGACACCTTCCCCCCTCAAAAACCAAGGAAGTACAGTACTTACTAGTTAAGAAAGCCAGGCTCCTCAACGAAATCGCTTTAACATGCTAATGCGATGGTGTTACAGTCCGGGCGTGGCAAGCTTCTAATGTCAACCCGACTATGGCGAATGGAACCCTTCTTTTATTGGAAGAAAATGAACATATTCTAGTCCTAAATGAATTAATAGCAAACATGGTTTACATAAAAGACATTTTTCCAAGAAAGTTTAGCCTTTGTCACTAATGAAACCACTAAATAAAGACATAAATAAAGAAATCCCCTGGAGCAACATTCACAGGTTAGACAGGAGGTTCAGCTGGACGCTGAGACTACTGCGCTGTGGACACACCTGATCCCAGATGCCGATTCCCTCTGCTGTGACCCAGGGAACCTGCAGTCAGGTAACATTATTTCTCACAACTACCAGGTAGTGAGTGAGATTGACCTGATTGTTCCTGCCTCAACGGCAGGGTTGCCAATACACCCAGTCCCCCAGAAGGGACAGGGAATGAAAGCCGAGCCGGTTTTCTTACAGCCACCAGCTCAGTTTGTCAGTCTGAGTCTGACCAACAGTGGTTCAGCACCAACCACTGGAGCTGGATGGGCAAGCCACCTGACTGTTAGTGCAGAACATGGAAAAGGGGGGTGTCAGAATCCCCGCCTGCACTGACATGGGCCTGGTGGGTGATGGTGAGTTCAAAGACAGTGAACTAGCTATCCCAGTGCTGGGGCAGCTCCCTGAACCCCTAGAGAGGGAAGGGGGGAGCGAGCAGGTGTCCTACACCCACGCCCAGCGAACGATTGTAAACATGCCGATAGAGGGATTCCTCAATCAGGAAGTGTGCAGGGTGGACCTGAACAGTGAGAATGGAGTAACAATCCCAGATCCCTCAGGTGCTCCAGATGACCACTAAGCCAAGGGTCAGGCATGCTCCACCGCTGCACCACCCCCTGCAGGGTTCCTAGAGCACAGGCATGAACAAATCGAAAAAGCAGATGTCCTGGAAATGGAGGAGCAGCATCAGCAGCTGCGTCAGATCTCCTCAGATTTCCAGGATGTTGGTGCCCAAGATGCCACATGGCATACTGAGAAAGAGACCATGTACATGCTGCGCCAACTTAGAAAGGCAACAGTCACTCAGAAGGAGATGACTGGGATCAGCCACCCGAAAAGACTTTTGGGAGGACTGATTGCTGCCGCCACTGTTGTGTGTTTGCTATTTCTGATAGGTTTGCGTGCTACTGGCCCCAAGGAGGCCATAGTACAGCATGGTAACTTGACACTGTACGGTCTGGAACCAGACAACATAAGACCAAACTTGAGGTCGTGGATGCCTTCAGGTGCCACACTATTGAATTGGATAGAAATCCAAGAAACAGTAAGCCCTCAGGAGGTACAGGTAGTTAGTTTGCTTTAATGGAACAAACCTCCAAACCACCCTGGCAGGTGCCCAACACAGGTGTCATGGTTCATCAGGGGGGCTGGGAACAGGAACCGGTGTTATTGTAACACTGCTGCTGGGAAGCTGGATCATGGCTGACAATGTACTCTGAATGCAGTACTCTTACATCAAGATGTACTCCGGGTAGCACAAATGAGTCAAAGTTAGCATTTCAAAAGAAAGGAAGTTACTTCTTCCCCAAATATCTGCCTACAGAGGTATCAGATACTGACAGTGAACTTCCTGATTTGTAATGCCTAGACTGAGATGATGTCTCCTACCGTGTTTATACATACTCCAGATGTTTTTCATCCTGTTTGTTCCCAATGCTGGTTCCGGTATGAATTCTCGAGGAGAAATGTGGACATTTAAGGTTAATGTTCTAATGACAGGGGACATCACTTAACTCTGTTTTGTTTTGAAGGCAACAATGTCTCAGGACCTCGTGACCTTCAAAAAGGGGGGATATGTAGAGGCAATGCTTGTTAATAAGACAGAAATAAGTGTTGCTGTGCTTTCCCAAATGAGGCCCCATCTCTCTCTTCATCTCTGTGGTGCAGCCACAGAGAAACTATTCATGCAGGCTGATTTAAAGATGTTTTCTTTTGATAAGGGACAGCTCCCAAATGGGGATGCACTTAGCTAAGCCTGGCTATCATGATCAATGGTCATCCATTGGCGCCTATCTGTCTAGGGAGTGCCAGATGGACATCTGGATTGCATTCCTAGGTGTCAGGAGTAAGTGACTCATATCTCACCTTGATCAACCAGTCAGGGACTGGTAGGGCAATGTAACCCATGTGGGACTCTGATGCCCATTAAACTTTCAGCCAATGACAAGCCAAAGTTCCTCCAGGTAAAAACAGGCAACAGAGAGCCTGGAGAACTTGAACTTGAACTTGAACTTTATTGCCATATGTAACCGGTACTGGTACAATGGAATTCTTACTTACAGAAAGTCTCTCGATTGTAAAACAAGTGTAAAAAACAAAACAAAGTGCAACCAGTGCATCAAGACAATGTACAAACAAACAATAGACAATGTGCAGGAGAACTAGTAGGACTATTCCAGTAGGAGAATTCTAAGGAGAATTCCAGGGGTGCAAGACAATTCCATGGCAGGACGGCCCAGGAGCAGAAGGCTCCCAAGGGCAGGACATTCTCACAGCACGCCTCCTGACCATCCTGAGACTCAGCCCGGACAACCACGGAACGGCCAGTGTGTCCGAGTGCCAGTACTTTCCTCTGTTCTAAGAGTCGAGAGTGGAGGTTGCCACGAGTAACCAGAGGATCCACCCGAGGTTAGCATCAGCAGCAAGCCTCGTGAACAGGTCGGAACTGTGGACAGCTGAATCACTAATCAGAACAAGCGCTTCATCAGGAACGAACCGGTCCTCTTCCTGACCTGCTGGGACCCACAGTCATCTTTTCTCCTGTGCATAAACTTTGCTAGTTAAAGCCAACACTAACTAGCCGGTCAGTGAGCATCAGCAGCGCACTGTCGCAAACCGCACAGCACAACCTGGCACCAAGCCAGACAGCGCGGATTGGACAGCAACAAGCCTGCAACTGCTTCTTTGAGTCCGCAGGAGATCTGAATCCCCAGAGATTGGATGAGTATTCAACTTCAATGCATTACAGCTCGAGAATTCAATTGTCATCCCAACCAGTTGATACCAATTTAATTCCTAAGAGTTATGTACTTGTTTTGAGTATCCAATGTAGAAGTTATAACCAAGTTCATTTACAAAACGGTCTAAATGAATGATATACTGAACATATGTCCTCTTGATATATGTAACTCTTTGTAACTGACTGAATATATACCTTTTGTATTCTGATAAACCTCTTGATAAGATCTGTTTGGTTTACATGCATATTCTATGTATTAATAAATGTATCCTCGTGTATTAGTACCTATGTGTGTGCGTTGTTTGAGTTATATCGCATGGTTGGATTCTAAGGCCATCCAAAGAATCATTTTATGATTTACTGCTACAATTAATAATTGTCCCAGTTAATGCCCAAACCCTACAGAACTGGTGCCTTCAGAGAGCACGCAACAATCTATACAAGTACGATTCTAGAAATGCTGACCAGATTACGTTTTAAGAAGGAACTGTGCCTCAGGTTCCGCCGAGATCTTAACTCGGATGGCAGGATTCAGAGCCCGGAGTGTGGACTGATGGCGCACGGAGGGTCCACATACTGTGGATCCCGCAGTGATCTTCCGCGTGTTCAAACCGCCAGCGTGTGACTCCCCTGTCCCCGTGACCTCATTACTCTGCTCTCGCCTCTGTGCAGCCGAGCCCGACTCATGGTAAAGTGGAAAAAAATATGCCCTCAACGTGAGATTTACTCTGGAGCGAGGATAGATGTTACCTTTTTATCGTTGAACAGGATGTATGTGATGTGGCAACTAGGTTCAATTTTGATTCCTGCGGCGATTCCTGTGTCTACCACTAATGTAAGAGCTATTTCAAGTGTGGTGTGGTGCGGCTTTTCAAATGCTCAACAGGATGACTTCGCATGCACGCGTGCTTTCATGCAGTCGTTTGTGAAACCATGTCTGCTTACGTGCAAACGGGCGTGGTTTCATGTATGCAAAAAACTTTCCTGGGCTTTTCTGAAGCACATAAAATTATTTGGAGATATACATTTGTCTTGTTTTCCTCTTAGGCTCTAGAATTGATAACTTTTTTTTCATTTTTGGCCTTTTTCTTCGTTTTCCAGAAAGTGGTTGCAAGCCCAATATCATGCGAAGAAACATCAGGATTCGGGGATCAGTCAATGGATTTTGTTCAAAGTTGGATTGTTGCTCTCTGTGGACCAAGAGATGTTGTTCTATAATGTTTTTTTTTTCAAATTTAAAAATATCATTTTTTCATGGAGCTTTGAAGGGGATGGATTCACCTTATGATCATTTCTGAAACTGGCAAATGAGTGTCTGCTACAATATGATTGCTACATATCTGCATTTGTTGGTTTTTAAGGAGTAAGAGTGCAAGGGGTTTAAACCTGCGATCCAGTGTGTTGAAGTATTTCACAACACTACCCATAGCACATCTGGAAATAAATCCTCATAATGATTATTGCCCTGGGGATGTACCAAAAAATCAGTGAGCATATATATATATATCACTGTGTTGAAGCTAGAGACACAGAATAACTGCAAACACATCCTAAATACAGTGTTCCTGCACCTTTGACCTCATCCAGAATGTATCGTTTTTTTAAAGGGATTGCTGTCAGAATGCACAACTGAATCCCAAACAGAATCTCTAGTCAAATATGATCATTTGTGAAACAGGCAAATGAGTCTCTCAGGTGCCCATTGCTCATTTTCAGACACATTTATGCAATACTTTCACCATGCGTTGAGCAATAGGGATTAAAGATACCAGAGGTAAGGTTTAAAAGTGATTCTGAGGTGCAACACATCAGCGATACAGCTAGGCATCTGAAATGCGGGGTTTGAGAGCCCTTCAGGGAACACCGTACCCTAAAGGTACCAGAAGTCCACTTGTATAAGCATTAAGTCACTGTCACCCCTGTTACAATGTGATTGCTACATATCTTCATTTCTTTGGTTTTGAAAGGAGTAAGAGTGCAGGGGGTCTAAATCTGCGATCCAGTGTGTTGAAGTATTTCACAACACTACCTCTAGCCCGTCTGGAAATAAATCCTCATTCTGATTGTTGCCCTGGGCATGTACCAATAAATCACTGAGCATATATATATATAGCACTGTGTTGAAGCTAGAGACCTGTATGTAATAATATGATGCTAAAATGTTATTTTCAGATATATTAATGTAATAAATGATTGCTTATGCTTTATAAACAAATCTAATTAAAATAAAAGCTTAAGTTTTGTATTTATCTTGTACCATAGAACATGATTTTCTTTGTATTTCAATCCCACAAAGTGTCCAAATGACGCACTACATGATATAAGGAAGATTATCACATGCATATCGGTATTATCTTTCTTACGAAAATGCATTCCTTTCATTACCTTTTACTTTTTAAAATGAACTCAAATTGTGTATAATGTAATAATTTAAGTAGAATAGATTCTAATAATATAATGATCCAGTGTGTTGCACTACTTCAATGCTTCACTGCTCTATGCCATCTGGAAATAAATCCTCAGACTGCTTACTGCCCTGGGCATGTACCAATAAATTACAGGAGCACATCTATATATCACTGCGTTGAAGCAGGGGACACACAATCACTGCAAACACATCCTAAATACAGTGTTCCAGCACCACTGACCTCATCCAGAACGTATCATTTCTTGAAAGGGATTGCTGTCCGAATGCACATCTGAATCCCAAACAGAATCTCTAGTAAAATACGATCATTTGTGAAACAGGTAAATGACTGTCTCAGGGGCCCATTCCTCATTTTCAAGACACATGTATGCAGTACGTACACCATGAATTGAGCAATAGGGATTAAAGACACCACAGGTAAGGTTAGAAGTCATTCTGACTATATTCTAAAATATTGGACTCATATTCTTATGATGGCAGACATGATCCTGCGTGTAAAACCGGGGTTAATGGACATTATATGACTGTCAATTCTGTTTTGTTTTGGAGACTCTTGGCTGCCTATGTGGTACAGTGCAGCGTGAAGGAAACATTTTCCAAAACTGTCAGCTCAAAAGTTGTAAGAGAACCTCTCCAGCTGCTTTAACTCTCTTCATTTTTGTCATTTAATTGTCTGTCGGCACTATGTGGCAGTGTTGCATGACAACCCATCTCACCACGGAAAGGGACCTAACAGCTTTGGTAAGAGAGGAGAAATTGACCTGGCCCGTACAGGGCTCGAACCCACAACCTTGGCGTCACTAGCACCACACTCTAACCCACTGAGCTAACCGGCCTCACGACAGTGGTCCTCTCTGTGCTGCAAAAAATCGAACTCAGGGAATTTCTTTTGTCCTCCTTTGAATAGAAAGCTGTGTAATTCAGTGTATGGGCTTTCTCATGCAGTTTTTATGGTTCTTGTAACCCAAATCCTACACTGGCCTGAAGTGCCCCCCCATTTCACAGCATTTTTCAGCTGATTTAAAATGTACCTAAAGGAGGAGCATTATTGAAGACCATCAATTACCAAGAGCTTTTGTCAAAGGTTTTGGTGGTCATTTTTAATGACCACAGAGCGCTGTGACCTCGGTTTTACATCTCATCCAAAGGACGGCACCCTTTTACAACACAGCGTCTCCGTCACTATGCTGGGGCATTGGGACCCGCACAGACCTCAGGGTGAGGGCCCCCCGCCGGCACTGTTACGTCCCAGTGTGTGTTCTGTGTGTTTTTCTGTTATGTCCACACTGCTGACCCTTGATTGTTCTCCCTTCCCCATTGGCCAACCATCACACCACTGTTTCAATATGATGTCATCATTAATTAGCCTTCAGCCAATCAGAACACATTTTATTCACTATATAACATGGAGGCTTTCAGAAAGAAAAGGCCTTTCGTTTGACTTCGGTCCCGTTCGGTTTTGGTTTTCGCTTCGCTTCGCTTCGCTTCGCTTCTTGTTATTGCTTTGGCTTCGTTTGTTGGTTTGTTTTGCTTTGTGTTTGTGTATTTTCGTATAGCTTCGGCTTTGTTGTTTTGTTGGTTTTACGTTAGTTTCTTTGTACTTTCGTTTGTTTGTGTGTTCATCCTTGATTTGTCTTTACCTTGCCCAAGTGTTACATGTTCAACTTATGTGTTCTTTTGTACCCTGTCCTGTTGATAACTCTTGTTTTTCCTTATTTGTATTCCTGGTTCACTTGTGTTTTTGTGTGAACTTTTGTATATAAGGTTAGTTTAGGTTGTTGGGTACACTTACACACTTAGTTAATTTTGTATTAGTACACTAGTTTAGTACGGGTGAGTGCCATTTGTCTTGTATGGTTTTGGGTAGTCAGTGCAGGTTAACTAGGGTGTTGAAGACGCAGAAGACCGTGTGTTTCTGGTTTTCTTTTGTAGTCAGATTAGCTTTCCCTCACTGTCCTAGCCAGCTCCATTTTGTTTGTTATTTTCTTTTCTTTGGCACCACTCTAGTTCCTTACCCTTATCACGCTTCCTAGTCCCTCACCAAAACCCATCTGCTTCCAAAAGACTTATCCTAAATGTTACACCCCTTTCCCCCTAGACACTTGGGGTTGTAACATTATTGGGGGCTCGTCCGGGATATCAAATTCCCGTCCTAAGGATTTTTTTTTGTGTTGCAGAATTTTGGTGTTGGTACAGGATTTTGATTTGTGGATTGTGTTTTGGCAAGGTACTGTAGTTATGGCTACTTTTGATTTGCGAAAGTTTGTGGAGGAACCTTCCTTTGAGCAGCTGGATAAGTGTAGGAAGGACGAATTGCTCCAAATTGCTGATTACTTCCAGATTCAGGTTTCGACGCAAGTTCTTAAAAGGGACGTCAAGAGAGCTGTGATGGATAGGTTGGTAGAGTTAGAGGTCATTGCATTAACGAGCAGGTACGCCGGTTCTCCTGGGGCTGGTGCTAAACCTGCTATGGTGGTGGAAGAACAGGACGAGGTGCAGGGGGTGGCTGAAGACTTAGTGGAGGCTGAGGTCAAGGCCACCTTGCCTCCCTTTGAACCGTTCTCTCCGGTCTCCGCCGGGTCAAAAAGCGACACTCGCCTGAAAGTTCATTTGGCCCGCTTGCACATGGAGGCGCAGGAAAAAGCCCAAGTGCGCCAGGCAGAATTTGAATTGCGCCTTGCAATTCGTAAGATGGAGATTGAGGCGGAGAAAGAGGTTAAGCTCCGACAGCTTGAGCTAGAAGCACGAAAGAATGCTCCTGCTGTGCAGCCAACCCACTCCGAGGCCTCTAGCGTGTCTCCTTTGCAAGATCCACTCTCTACCACCTTTGATGTAAGTAAGCACATTGCTTTAGTTCCTCTGTTTAGGGAGACGGAAGTTGATTCGTACTTTGGTGCATTCGAGCGAATTGCCACATCACTTCGTTGGCCTAAGGAGGTTTGGTCACTGCTTTTGCAGTGTAGATTAGTGGGCAAAGCTCAGGAAGTTTGTTCTACACTTTCTTTAGAAGAAAGTTTGAATTACAATACTGTGAAAGCTGCTATCTTACGGGCTTATGAATTGGTTCCTGAGGCTTATAGACAACGCTTCAGAAATCATCGTAAAGTGTCAGACCAGACATTTGTTGAATTTGCTAGAGAGAAGGGCACTCTCTTTGATAAATGGGTTGTAGCCAGTAAAGTGAGTGACTTTAACTCATTGCGTGAGTTAATGCTCTTAGAGGAATTTAAGAACTGTTTGCCTGAACGCATTGTTGTGTATTTGAATGAGCAAAAAGTAACTACTTTATCGCAAGTCGCTGTTTTGGCAGATGAGTTCGTGCTCACTCATAAGAATGTTTTCATGTCTGTGCGTGCGGAGAAGACTTTGTCTACTCTAAGTTCCCAGTCTCAGTCTCCCCCAGTAAAAACTAGTTCCTCACGTCTTAAAGAGGAGCGTGAATGTTTTTATTGTCACAAGAGAGGTCATATAATTGCAGATTGTTTGGCCCTAAAACATAAGCAGCAGCAACAGCAACATCCTAAGAGTGCTGGGTTTGTTAAGACTGTTTCCCGTTCTGCTATTCCTTTGTCTAGTGAAAACAGTCTCCCTGACCCTAGTTATGATTAGTTATTTTTTTTCACTTTACCGTGAATCGGGCTCGGCTGCACAGAGGAGAGAGGACAGGTGACAGGGGAGTCACACGCTGGCGGTTTGAATACGCGGAAGATCACTGAGGGATCCACAGTATATGGACCCTCCGTGCGCCATCAGTCCACACTCCGGACTCTGAATCCTGCCATCCGAGTTAAGATCTCGGCAGAACCTGAGGCGCAGTTCCTTCTTAAAACGTAATCTGGTGAGCATTTCTAGAATCGTACTTGTATAGATGCAGCCTTTAATGTGTTGCTAGGTTAAAATTGATGATTTCTTGAACTTCAGTAGGCAACTGCCCTCTTGATTTCGGATTTAATTTCTTTATTACAGGGGCGCTTTTATGAAGACAGAGTCATGTTCAGGTACTTTGCTTGATGGAGGAAGCTCATTTCGGACTCTGTGATCTGCTCACCTGGAAAGGTCTGCTGTACTACTATAAGAGAGAAGTAGAGTCTGGAAGAAGGGACAATTTTATGATGCTTTGGAAGATAATGTTTTTTTTTTTCTTTGAAATCGAAATGAATCAGAATATCAGTGCAAAAGACAAACTCTTGGTTTGGTTTAAAGAGATATGGTTTTAAAACAGACAAAATGTAGAAAACAGGTGTTTCTCACTTTTGGAAAAGAATGGACCGGGGGTAATATTTTACTAGTTGCAGTGCTGATCTCACTGGGTTACAGTCCTGCAGTATCACACCAGGGCCAGTGGCGCAATGGATAACGCGTCTGACTACGGATCAGGAGATTGCAGGTTCGACTCCTGCCTGGCTCGGGTTGTTTTTAAAAGCATCGGGCTACTCCCTAAGCAGTCTGTGCTACTTACTGCATTGTAATCGTACCCAGTAAGAGATTTCCTTCATGTAAATGAACTGCACCTGACAGCATTAGAAAAACACCTGGGCTCAGTACGGTGCTGAGAGCTCAGCGTTGCTGTTGTTCTAATTAGCACGCACTGCATCGGCTATGAGCCCGAACTTTTCAAATATTCCGATCAGTTAGTCAACACGTAGTCCACATGAACGGTAGAAATATTCTCGTCTGTCTCTTGTTTGTATAGAACTGAATGTCCCTGACAATGTACTGTTAGTTTTAATTGAAGAACGGCATTTGTGTTCAAATATACCAGACAAGTTACCGGGGTAAAGTTAGCTTGAAGTTCGAAAACGATTTTGGCACGCCTGTAGCGCTTTCACGAAATCTCTTAGAGTTACAAAAACACTTGCTTTGTGTATAAAATACATTGTGGATGCTTTCTCAGCCTTTACTTTTTCGTTTTTATGACATTTTTTTGACCAAGCACGAATATGCTTTTGTCCATATCTCCGCAATGGAAGCACAGAACGCCTTCAAACCAAAAGCATTTTAAAGACCACGACTTGTGGATATTTCCACAGCCTTTACATCAATCTATCGGTGAGCTAATTATCTTTTTTTAAACCTCCGGTTTTTCATCGATGCGTAATTACGCACGAACTGGAACCCGGGGGACCGCTGTGTGCACACGTTCACAAAGCGAGAAATACTGTTCAATACGGCTTCATGCGAAAAACCCGTATACTGTATGACCATAGGAAGCAGAACAGCGCGGTCTCCCATTACCCAGACTGTAAGCACGGGAATAAAGCTTTGTTTGATTTCTGAAACCCTTCCTTTACGTCCTGTTTTCATTCAGGTAAGGGTCAACTATATTCACAATACTACTGACAGCAGGAAGATTAAAATATTCTTTACTCAGCAGCTTATTAAAAACAGCTCCCATGATGTTCAAACCGATTTTTTACACAGAACACTGACACAGCTTTGTGTTCTGAATCTCTTTTTCTCTTGCTTTTATTTAATGTGGCACAATGCACTGGTTCACAAACCAATAGCATTTAAACCACAGCACCCACAATGCTGCAGGTAAGTGTTTTGCACACTAAGCAGGTCATCTGACTATTCCCAGCTTTGTTTTGGGTTATGGAACCTTTATTTTTTTATGATTTTCTGAAGATAACACTACAGGTGGGATGGGTGGGTTGTCTTCATGGCTCAATAGCATTTCAAATACAGCACCCACACTGCTGAAACCAAGTGTTTTACACACCAGACAGGCCCCCGAACCTCATACAACCTTGCTGTGGCTGTGGCCCCTTTCTTTAATTTTTTTATGATTTTCTGAAGATAACACTACAGGTAATACACTGGGACAGGTGGGTCGTCTTCATGGCTCAATAGCATTTCAAATACAGCACCCACTCTGCTGAAACCAAGTGTTTTACACACCAGACAGGCCCCCAAACCTCATACAACCTTACTGTGGCTGTGGCCCCTTTCTTTATTTTGTAATGATTTTCTGAAGATAACACTACAGGTAATACACTGGGACGGGTGGGTCGTCTTCATGGCTCAATTGCATTTCAAATACAGCACCCACTCTGCTGAAACCAAGTGTTTTACACACCAGACAGGCCCCCAAACCTCATACAACCTTACTGTGGCTGTGGCCCCTTTCTTTATTTTGTAATGATTTTCTGAAGATAACACTACAGGTAATACACTGGGACGGGTGGGTCGTCTTCATGGCTCAATAGCATTTCAAATACAACAGCCACACTGCTGAAACCAGGTGTTTTACACACCAGACAGCCCCCAGAACCTTATACAACCTTGCTGTGGTTGTGGCCCCTTTCTTTATTTTTTTATGAGTTTTTCAATATGGCACCATTAGACAGGCGGTACATGGGGATAGTACATCGTGCTCTTCACGAGTCAATAGCTCTTCAAGCACAACAGCCACAGTGCTGCAACCAGGTGTTTTACACACCAGACAGCTCCCCTAACCTTATACAACCTCGCTTTTAGTTGTTTAACATTTCTTTCAAATCACTTGGGTTCATCAATCATTTGATCATTTTTCAGCGTGGAATAAACCTATTACTTGTTCCTTGGAGATTACCATCTGCTGATAAGATATGATCGCTATATTGACCATATACAATTTCTTGCATAAGGAATTCATATTTTGCATACACCGATCCCCCCGGAGTCCCAAGTGATTCTGGTTTTGGAAAGCTAAAGGACAATGAGCTTCACGATACCAGGGGGACAGTGGGTGGTCAAGTCTCCCCTAAACAATGGATCTTGTCAGATTATGATGTCAGTGCATTTAATAAATGTTGTTGAACTCTCTTTAGCCCAAATACAGAGGAGCCCAGACCCAGAATGTTACTGACAGAGAGTGATCTCATTATGTGTGTTTGGATTTTAACAACTATTTTTATTGTTTGCTAGAACCAAAACAATCTATGTTAGACATTTTCATCTTCAGCCAAAAATACAAACCTGTCTACGTAGTGTGGTGCAGGTTCTTGTCCCATCCTGCTCTTGGTCCAGGTTGGAGGGTTGCACCGATTCTGAATCTTGTTAGCTGGTATGGATGGGTTTGGGGGTGTTGATACCAGAGTGGTCCAGGAGGGGGATTCAGGTGTCTCGGGGGCATTCTTGTTTTTCTATGAGTTCAGGTTGATTCTGTTGGTTCTGTCATGAATCTCCCTCACGCAGGCAAGCGCTCCCGCATTCCCTCGAGCTCTCCCCATACCAAACGTGCACATGTCAATCAGTCCTCTACTTAAACCCTCATCTGTTCCCCGGTCATTGCTCACGATTGAGATTCTGTCCCGGAGCTTACCTACTAACTACGCTTTTGCCTTACTATGACTTCTCCCCTGGACCTCGACCCCGCTTTTCCGACAACTGCTTTAGCCACTCGATTTTGTACCTTCGCCTGTTTTACGCTTTCTCAGATCCTGACCCCAGCCTGTCTCTTCATTTACGCCTCTGCCTACCGACGCAACTTCTACGCCTTCCCGGACTCGGGCCCCTGCCTGTTTACTCCGACTACGCCTGCGTCTTGGGCCAACCCTACCAAGGGCACCGCATTGGATCCCTATCCTCAGCAGTCAGCCCCTGCGTGACAGGTTCTGAGTGTCTTGGTTACATCCGTTTGTGTGTATAGATGAAAAAGCTATTGAAGAGCACCCCCACACCCCCCACCCGTCTTGGTGGAAGTTGCCATGTTCAAAAAATCCTAAAAAGATAATTAAAGTTGCACACAACAAAGCATGACTGTGAAAGGTCAGGAGGCCTGCCTAGTGAGCACAACACTTGATTACAGTCAAAAAAAACATTAAAAAATAAAGAAATGTTCCACAACTCAAAGCGAGGTTGTATAAGGTTAGGGGAAATGTCTGGTGTAAAACACCTGGTTGCAGCACTGTGGCTGTTGTGCTTGAAGAGCTATTGACTCATGAATAGCACCCCCCAATCCCCATGTACCGCCTGTCTAATGGTGCCATATTGAAAAACTAAAATTCTTATTAAAAAAATAAATAAAGGGGCCACAACCACAGAAAGGTTGTATAAGGTTAGGGGACCTGTGTGGTGTGTAAAACACTTGGTTTCAGCAGTGTGGTTGTTGTATTTGAAATGCTATTGAGCCATGAAGACTACCCACCTATCGCACTGTGTTACCTGTAGTGTTATCTTCAGAAAATCATAAAAAAATAAAGAAAGGGGCCACAGCCACAGCAAGGTTGTACGAGGTTCTGGGGCCTGTCTGGTGTGTAAAACACTTGGTTTCAGCAGTGTGGGTGCTGTATTTGAAATGCTATTGAGCCATGAAGACGACCCACCTGTCCCAGTGTATTACCCGTAGTGTTATCTTCAAAAAATCATAAAAAATTAAAGAAAGGGGCCACAGCCACAGCAAGGTTATATAAAGTTAGGGGGCCTGTCTGGTGTGTAAAACACTTGGTTTCAACAGTGTGGGTGCTGTATTTGAAATGCTATTGAGCCATGAAGACGACCCACCTATCCCAGTGTATTACCTGTAGTGTTATCTTCAGAAAATCATAAAAAATTAAAGAAAGGGGCCACAGCCACAGCAAGGTTGTACGAGGTCCGGGGGCCTGTCTGGTGTGTAAAACACTTGGTTTCAGCAGTGTGGGTGCTGTATTTGAAATGCTATTGAGCCATGAAGACGACCCACCTGTCCCAGTGTATTACCCGTAGTGTTATCTTCAAAAAATCATAAAAAATTAAAGAAAGGGGCCACAGCCACAGCAAGGTTATATAAAGTTAGGGGGCCTGTCTGGTGTGTAAAACACTTGGTTTCAACAGTGTGGGTGCTGTATTTGAAATGCTATTGAGCCATGAAGATGACCCACCTATCCCAGTGTATTACCTGTAGTGTTATCTTCAGAAAATCCTAAAAAATATAAAGAAAGGTTCCACAACCCAAAACAAAGCTGGGAAAAGTCAGAGGACCTGCTTAGTGTGCAAAACACTTGCTGCATTGTGGGTGCTGTGGTTTAAATGCTATTGGTTTGTGAACAGAATACCCCTATCCCAATGCATTGTGCCATATTAAATAAAAGCATGACAAAAAGAGATTCAGAATGCAAAGCTGTGTCAGTGTTCTGTGTAAAAAATCGGTTTGAACATCATGGGAGCTGTTTTTAATAAGCTGCTGAGAAAAGAATATTTTAATCTTCCTGCTGTCAGTAGTATTGTGAATATAGTTGACCCTTACCTGAATGAAAACAGGGCGTAAAGGAAGGGTTTCAGAAATCAAACAAAGCTTTATTCCCGTGCTTACAGTCTGGGTAATGGGAGACCGCGCTGTTCTGCTTCCTATGGTCATATACGGGTTTTTCGCATGAAGCCGTATTGAACAGTATTTCTCGCGTTGTGAACGTGTGCACACAGCGGTCCCCCGGGTTCCAGTTCGTGCGTAATTACGCATCGATGAAAAACCGGAGGTTTAAAAAAAGATAATTAGCTCACTGATAGTTTGATGTAAAGGCTGTGGAAATATCCACAAGTCGTGGTCTTTAAAATGCATTTGGTTTGACGGCGTTCTGTGCTTCCATTGCGAAGATATGGACAAAAGAATATTCGTGCATGGTCAAAAAAATGTCATAAAATCGAAAAAGTAAAGGCTGAGAAAGCATCCACAATGTATTTTATACACAAAACAAGCATTCTCGCAACTCTAAGAGGTTTCGTGAAAGCGCTACAGGCGTGCCAAAATCGTTTTCGAACTTCGAGCTAACTTTACCCCGGTCTTCGTCATTGTTCTGTCATCTTTTATTTAAAGGGTTGTATTTCTGCTGCTGAAAATAAGCAACGGTTTTCTCACAACGCCCTTTGTTCCCAACGGAGCCCTTGTCTGTCATGAAATTCTTCAAAACCTCAAGCTAGAAGAAGAAGAAGACGACAAATATGAAGCGTTATAGCAACGACATGCCATGAGACGATCGATAACGATTTCCATAGAATCCCCGCGGTTGCTTGGCAACCGTCAGCTTTGCGCAGTGGCAGTATCGTAGCCTGTGAGGTTTAGCCGAGGCGCGATTATTGCTAGTTGAAAACTTTTCCCAATACCCCGCTTCCGCCGGTTTGCAATACAATCGGCGAAAGCAATTTTTGACAGTCTCGTCAGAGACTGAGCAAGGTGTTTAAAGACAGATTTGGTCATGGTGATATCATGGTAGAAAGAAACGAGCTTGTTACGTGTCAACAGAAACGCTCTTTAGCTCTTTCAGCTTTATGCAGAGAACAGCGTCTGTCGAGATTACTTTTGTGTCAGCGCGAAACGCCGTGTGCTGTCAGTTTGATTTCATATTGCTCGTAGCGGCGCCTGGCTTTTGTCTGTCAAACGTTAGGTTGCGCTTCTTCATGCTGCATCGTCGGCATGAGTGGAGCATTTTAAACGTCTGTACTTACTGCGCCCCATAAGAAATCGTTTGTCCCTGTTCAAAAGAGATTGTGCGATGTCCTGCAGCGTTCGCAAAGCAAACCTTTGACAGTTTGAAAAGAGGAATTTATTCTGCTTCCTGTGCGTGCAGTAGTTACAAAGTTGAACGTCTTTACACGATCTGCTGCAGTTTTCAGTGGGTGGGCTTTGTCAAATGGCTTGGAAAAACGCACTGTGTTTCGGCTCGGGAAACATCATGAGCAGTGTCCTGCATGTTTTCTGTGTATAGCTGTCTTTTAACGCGTACAGAATTCATTCGAAATCATTGTTTTCTCCAATTAACAAGGGTCCCTTTTTGAACCTGCCAGAAGCATTCTTTCAATGTAACAGATTTACTCCGGGGAAGGGCAGCATGACATTGAGAGTAGCTCAAGCTTTCAGCACCTTTATCTGACTGCATGTATGCAGACACTGCTCAGAATCCCCTGTAAGATTCTCCTTCAATTCCGTTTTGCAGTGCTTTAGCTCTTTCAAAAGGCTTCACTTTGCTAGTCACAATCCAAGGCTCATGACAGCATTTGAAAACATTTGCAACTGCATTGGCCGGGAATCGAACCTGGGTCAACTGCTTTGAAGGCAGCTATGCGCAACACTGGCTCGCTCCAGAGTAAATTTCACGTCGAGGGCATATTTTTTTCCATTTTACCGTGAGTCGGGCTCAGCTGCACAGAGGAGAGAGCAGAGCAATGAGGTCACGGGGAAGAAGGGACAATTTTATGATGCTTTGGAAGATAATGTTTTTTTTTTCTTATACTGAAAATGAAAGGTAGTTGTTTCTATATGGACTCAGTCTTTGGAATTTGTATATATATATTTCAGTGATCCCTCAGCCATTCCTTCTGTATTGTAATTCAATTTCTCTTTTAAAATTCCTTCCCCACTTCTAGGACCTGCAGTTGCTGAACTCCACAATGGCTTCTATTGGAAAGTCTGTGACTGAGACCAAGTAAGTGCTCACTTTTTTATGAAACCATTATTTATTTTGGAGCAATGAGCAATTCTTATATAAATGCAATAAAATCATTATGCTCAAACTATGAGAGAGAAAATTAAGGATAATTTAAGAAATCAGTCTTAGCTTGTTTCTATACACAGATGGTATTATTTATTTTCAAAGGAAACCCGCGAGGATTCCCCTGGTGTGCAAGATGTGCCTGAATACTCTTGATCAGCTTCCTGCTCACTTGAAGAGGGCGTGTATGAAGCACGCCACGGCAGAAGAGATCAGGATGGCCTCTCAACAGGCGAGGGAGGACATGATGAATCACCTGAAGAATGGGGTCATCGTGGATTACCACAGAATAGAGATCGTGTCTGGTGAGGCAAACAGGATAGTGGTTGTAAGACTGCTAGAGTCCTTGGGCCTTTTTGTACATGGGAAGCCTGAAGACACATTGGCAAGGTGAGATATTTTTAATCTGTAAGGCTTCTGTAGTTTCTTTTTGAAATCATTGTTACAACATATTATGTAAAAGCATGTTGAAAAGAATATACCTGCATTCCAGCGGCCCTGAGCAAGAGGCCGCTGTCCAGGAGGAAGAGATGCCAGAGGCTGCTCTAGAAACTGAAACAGAAGCGGATAAGGAAAGGGAAGATATGAGCTCTGAAGAACTCTATCAGCAGTAAGACTTTTTATTTTTCAGATGTATCTATTTTTTACTAAAATTCTAATTTGTCTTATAGGTATAAAATGTTTAAACCGGTGTTTTATATCCTTACAGGCCCTGAGTAGTTAAAAAGTATCAGCAGGCCGGAAGAGAGTGGCCCAAGCTGGACTCTATAGAAAGCACTCCCTGGATGCTCCTCTCCTGATTGGATTCAAACAGTACCTTACCAAGGATCTGGGAGTGGCAAATTATTCTCAGGAGGTATTTATTTTTTAAAGGCATTTAAAATTAAGTAATGGTATCTTCATTGTAAATGTTTTTATTTCTTAGCTTAAAATTCACCCATGTGAAATGATGTCAGCCATAAACATCATGACTCTATATTTCCTACCTGAATCTATTCTACTTAAATTATTACATTATACACAATTTGAGTTCATTTTAAAAAGTAAAAGGTAATGAAAGGAATGCATTTTCATAAGAAAGATAATACCGATATGCATGTGATAATCTTCCTTATATCATGTAGTGCATCATTTGGACACTTTGTGGGCTTCAAATACAAAGAAAATCATGTTCTATGGTACAAGATAAATACAAAACTTAAGCTTTTATTTTAATTAGATTTGTTTATAAAGCATAAGCAATCATTTATTACATCGCTTCTTGAATTAAATCTTTTGACAAGAGGTAAGACTTCTATTTTACATTTAAACCCATGTTTAGCTGCGTTTTTTAGATTTAACTGAACCAATTTCTGTGTGTGATAATGTCCTTGAATTCTGACATCACACTAAATTACATGATATAAAACAGCTAATGTTTCTAGAGATAAAGTTTCTGGGATGCTTCTAATTACTTTTTATTACCAGGGACAGTTTAATTCACCTTGTACAGTACTGAAAGACCAAGATGCTTTTTTAAAGTTATTTAACATTTTATAGAACTTTTTCTACTATGGCAACATGATGAGCTTGGTGAAACTTGGAAAAATACTGCTTGGCCACTTATCTTAAGATAAAGATAGGATAAAGGTTTATCTTTTGCACCTACCTGACCCCCAGGGAAGGCCAATGCTTTCTAAGTTGATGGTTCCCTACAGTAGACTGTACCTTATCTTCAAAGGTAATGTATATTGACCCAAATCAGTTTTGGAATCCAATCTACTGCCGAGATGGAGCACATCCTTTTTTCAGGATTTTAGCATCATACGTTTGGTATATTTAGTCCCTAATGCTGAAAGAAATGATCATAGAACATGACATCTAACCTTACCTGTGGTGTCTTTAATCCCTATTGCTCAATGCATGGTGTACGTACTGCATACATGTGTCTTGAGAATGAGGAATGGGCCCCTGAGACAGTAATTTGCCTGTTTCACAAATGATCGTATTTTACTAGAGATTCTGTTTGGGATTCAGATGTGCATTCGGACAGCAATCCCTTTCAAGAAATGATACGTTCTGGATGAGGTCAAAGGTGCTGGAACACTGTATTTAGGATGTGTTTGCAGAGACTATGTGTCTCCTGCTTCAACGCAGTGATAAATAGATGTGCTCCTGTAATTCATTGGTACATGCCCAGGGCAGTAAGCAGTCTGAGGATTTATTTCCAGACGGCATAGAGCAGTGAAGTAGTGTAGTAGAGCAACACACTGGATCATTTTATTATTAGAATCTATTCTACTTAAATTATTACATTATACACAACTTGAGTTCATTTTAAAAAGTAAAAGATAATGAAAGGAATGCATTTTCATAAGAAAGATAATACTGATATGCATGTGATAATCTTCTTTATATCATGTAGTGCGTCATTTGGACACTTTGTGGGCTTGAAATACAAAGAAAATCATGTTCTATGGTACAAGATAAATACAAAACTTTAGCTTTTATTTTAATTAGATTTGTTTATAAAGCATAAGCAATCATTTATTACATTAATATATGTGAAAATAACATTTTAGCATCATATTATTACATACAGGTCTCTAGCTTCAACACAGTGATATATATATGCTCAGTGATTTATTGGTACATGCCCAGGTCAATAATCAGAATGAGGATTTATTTCCAGACGGGCTACAGGTAGTGTTGTGAAATACTTCAACACACTGGATCGCAGATTTAGACCCCCTGCACTCTTACTACTTAAAAACCAAAGAAATGAAGATATGTAGCAATCACATTGTAACAGGGGTGACAGTGACTTAATGCTTATACTAGTGGACTTCTGGTACCTTTAGGGTAAGGTGTTCCCTGAAGGGCTCTCAAACCCCGCATTTCAGATGCCTAGCTGTATCGCTGATGTGTTGCACCTCAGAATCACTTTTAAACCTTACCTCTGGTATCTTTAATCCCTATTGCTCAACGCATGGTGAAAGTATTGCATAAATGTGTCTGAAAATGAGCAATGGGCACCTGAGAGACTCATTTGCCTGTTTCACAAATGATCATATTTGACTAGAGATTCTGTTTGGGATTCAGTTGTGCATTCTGACAGCAATCCCTTTCAAAAAACGATACATTCTGGATGAGGTCAAAGGTGCAGGAACACTGTATTTAGGATGTGTTTGCACTTATGAGGATTTATTTCCAGATGTGCTAGGGGTAGTGTTGTGAAATACTTCAACACACTGGATCGCAGGTTTAAACCCCCTGCACTCTTACTCCTTAAAAACCAACAAATGCAGATATGTAGCAATCATATTGTAGCAGACACTCATTTGCCTGTTTCACAAATGATCATATTCTACTAGAGATTCTGTTTGGGATACGGATGTGCATTCTGACAGCAATCTCTTTCAAAAAATGCTTTTACCTTTTCGCGGCTTTGCCCTTCTTGCCTCTTTGGACAATATCTCCATCTTGTGGTCGTTGTTGGTAATGTCTAGACAATATCTCCATCTTGTGGTCGTTCTTGGTAATGTCTTCTTATGCCCTTTTTTATTTCAATTCTCTATTAGTTGATTCTAGAATCTCTACAATAGAGTTGAAAACATCAGTTTTAAAGCAGACAATATGACATTATTTATAGTCCAATTAGAAATGTATTACCCTGATAGATATCCCAACACCCGGAATGTATTGATACCATATCCCCAGTAATGCTCCTCAGGCCTAACAAGCACACTGTTGGTCTTAGGAAGCATCAGACACAGAAACGGTAACAACATCCTTCTTTCTGTTCACTCAGTCTCTGGTGCCGTGGGTCAGTGAAAGTGCGATGCGCGGATCCAGCGATCTCATCCTGTCACTCAGATGGCACAATCAGTAATTGGTGGCAGTTGATATGGTCCCTCCCAGCAGGATTGCAACATCTGGCAGGGTATCTCTTCTTCACCTACACCCACTCGCCAGGTATCCGGTCGTGTCTCCCCTCTGCTGGAGGTCCCCAAGCGTCCGGCACCTGTTCACAAGCCCTGTGCACCGCTTCAGTTAACAAACCTACAACACTTTAATAGAGAGTTATCTACCCACGGTGTCCCTTCAGTTGATATTTCCTTAGTTGGTCTTTCAGACTGTGGGTGATTGGGGCAATGTGACTTCCAACTTACCCCTAGTGAGGCAATTACAGCCTGGCACACCTTCCCAGTGTAGTCTGCCCCTAGATCAGTATCCAAGGGGCAGGGCAGTCCATACCCTGGGATCATCTTTGTCATACACTTGGGTATGTGCCAGCCCACATCACATCATCATACAACCCCACATTCTTTACACATTTGTTCTAACCACTATTAAACATCTATT
Source organism: Lepisosteus oculatus (assembly GCF_040954835.1). Taxonomy (NCBI): domain Eukaryota; kingdom Metazoa; phylum Chordata; class Actinopteri; order Semionotiformes; family Lepisosteidae; genus Lepisosteus; species Lepisosteus oculatus. The sequence goes on along the minus strand of NW_027167663.1, from coordinate 283,544 downwards.
AAAGGCCTCAACCTGAATTCTCCCCTTTCCCCAATAGAGGTTTCACAGGGGTCTCAGACTCCCGCTCTCCCAGTGCAGCTCGTCTGGCATCTGCATCTGCATGGTTGTTACCTTGAGTTACTGGAATTCTTTATTTATTGTGTTATTTACACCTTACTCAAGCTGCTTCTGTCGGCAGCTGTAAAACTACAAATCAGTTCAGAGACAAGCCTAGTATTCTTAACTGGAGTCCCTGCCGTTGTGAGAGAATCCTATTTCTCCATAGCCATCCAGAATTGTGGCCTACATGCAACAAATACATACATTATATACATATACAGTAACCCTTTGTCCACACTTACATACAAAGGAATGGTTGATCCATCTGAGGAAACCCCAGTCTCAGCACCTGTAAGAGAGCTTGTTTCAAATTATTATAGGCGGCTTTTGTTGCGGGAACCAAGGCAATCTTGTCCTTGTACTGCACTCCCCCCTTAAGCAGATCTGTTAAGAGTTGTGCTCACCCTGTAAAAACATTGCACCCAAGCCCTGTTAAAATTTCACAATGCTAGACACAAAAGGGCCTTATCATAACTGCTTCTATTAGACACTCTAAAGCTGAAGCAACTCAGACTTGTGGGTTTCCTCGTCAGGGGAAGCACTCAGAATACTATCAACATACTGAGTGATCACAGTCAGTTGAAGCCACGTGATACCCTGTTCTGGATAGTCATTCTTTGTAATGCATAATATTCCAACCCAATAGATCTGGGATAAAACCACCCATTAAAATCTGGTACTCGGCAAGTAAAACTTGCTGCCCCAATACTCCTGTGGCCTCCTGCCGTCTCCCCATATACATTACTCTATAGCACACTGTTGAACAGAGGAGTGAAACAAGCATGACAGTAGTGCTCCAGTATCCCATAACAGAGAAACCAACACTCCATTAACAGTACATTTTTATCCACTGGACTGGGACAGACTTAGGGAGGGTACAAGGGATTTACAGGATCTAATCGTTAGGTAAACAGATCTTCTCACAAGACGTTATTCTCCCCAGTCTCGATTCTAAACCTACAGCGTTTCAGCATGTCTGAGACATTCGAATAAACCCAAATTGTTTCCTCTATTGCAACTAATTGTATAAAAATACAAACACTGTTTATCTAACTACTTTTACGTCCACCTGTACTGTACTTATACTTTCAGACGCTCTTATATTTTCCAATCTCCTTAAGTTGATTTTCGTCAAGTCTCTTTAGTTACGTCTCTAGCCAGTCCCGCTGGCTAAACACACTTACACCGTCATTTAGCTGCAAAAAGGCATTCGCGGATGCTGAAGAATTTATTTCCAAGGCAGCGGGTACAAGCGATTTGGCGTTTTAAAACCACCAGGAACAGCAAAGAGGCACGCTTCTTTCCTTGCGCCGGAACACAAGGACTGGAGGCGGACAACCTAGTCGGCAGGATTCGAACTTGCGCGGGGAGACCCCAATGGATTTCCAATCCATCGCTTTAATCACTCGGCCACGACTACAGCAAGCCCCACCGCCGCTGCGTTCTTGCTACAATCTTACCTGGATCGCGAGGCGCCGGCGGAAGCCTATTTCAAAGTCATTCTCCGTTTAAAAAAAACATTTCCAAAATACAAGCCTTGCAGACAGACACGCCTCAGAGGACTTAAGGGTGGCTTCATGTCGGAATGATAAAGTCTCCCCGTCCGGACATGAAAATGCCACTTTGTTACACACAAAAAAAGAATCAACAACAGAGAAATGCCCACAAGCATTTGAAAAGCCGCACCACGTCGCACTTGAAATAGCTCTTACATTAGTGGTAGACGCAGGAATCGCCTTTTTATTTACGCTCTTACCAACGCGATGGAAAGCAAAACAAAGCAAAGCAGAGCAAAACAAAACGAACAAACGAAAACCCTCACGTCCCACACTTGCATGTAAGGCCGTTACGTGCCCAAGCGGTATTGTATGTCATCCTAGCACTGCAGCCCGGGGCGTACGGTATATGGGAACGAGCGCACGCCACGAATCGTCTCGAATCACTCCCTACAGCTGTAAGGCACCTTGAAGTGTGCACCCCCAACATTCTTCCTTGCGCATCTGTGAAATCTAAATTAAATCTCACGTTGGGGGCATATTTTTTTCCACTTTATCATGAGTCGGGCTCGGCTGCACAGAGGTGAGAGCAGAGCAATGAGGTCACGGGGACAGGGGAGTTACACGCTGGCGGTTTGAATACGCGGAAGATCACTGAGGGATCCACAGTATATGGACCCTCCGTGCTCCATCAGTCCACACTCCGGACTCTGAATCCTGCCATCCGAGTTAAGATCTCGGCGAAACCTGAGGCGCAGTTCCTTCTTAAAACGTAATCTGGTGAGCATTTCTAGAATCATACTTGTATAGATGCAGCCTTTAATGTGTTGCTAGGTTAAAATTGATGACTTCTTGAACTTCAGTAGGCAACTGCCCTCTTGATTTTGGATTTAATTTCTTTATTACAGGGGCGCATTTATGAAGACAGAGTCATGTTCAGGTACTTTGCTTGATGGAGGAAGCTCATTTCGGACTCTGTTATCTGCTCACCTGGAAAGGTCTGCTGTACTACTACAAGAGAGAAGTAGAGTCTGGAAGAAGGGACAATTTTATGATGCTTTGGAAGATAATGTTTTTTTTTCTTTGAAATCGAAATGAATCAGAATATCAGTGCAAAAGACAAACTCTTGGTTTGGTTTAAAGAGATATGGTTTTAAAACAGACAACATGTAGAAAACAGGTGTTTCTCACTTTTGGAAAAGAATGGACCGCGGGTAATATTTTACTAGTTGCAGTGCTGAGCTCACTGGGTTACAGTCCTGCAGTGTCACACCAGGGCCAGTGGCGCAATGGATAACGCGTCTGACTACGGATTAGGAGATTGTAAATTCGACTCCTGGCTGGCTCGGGTCGTTTTTAAACGCATCAGGCTACTCCCTTAGTAGCCTGTGCTACTTACTGCATTGTAATCGTACCCAGTAAGAGATTTCCTTCATGTAAATGAACTGCACCTGACAGCTTTAGAAAAACACCTGGGCTCAGTACGGTGCTGAGAGCTCAGCGTTGCTGTTGTTCTAATTAGAACGCACTGCATCGGCTATGAACCCGAACTTTTCAATTATTCCGATCAGTAAGTCAACACGTAGTCCACATGAAGGTAGGAATATTCTCTTGTCTGTCTCTTGTTTGTATAGAACTGAATGTCCCTGACAATGTACTGTTAGTTTTAATTGAAGAACGGCATTTGTGTTCAAATATACCAGACAAGTTTACGTAACTGCTCATGCGACACTCAGTTGTAATTAGTCAAGAAATAAAGTCGAACAACAGCTGCGGGTTTGATTCTGAACGTATCAGATTGCAGCGCGTTTTACTTCCATTGACAAATGATAGAGATTCGAAGAGAGATCCTTCAGACCAGCAAGCAAACCCACGGCTATTTCGGTTTTCTATCTAGGCAACGTTGGTGTCTGCAATAGCATACATGAAAGCGTGATGCAATTTCTGTGGCTACTTGATTATAATGCTTTTTTTTATTTTTATTAAACATGTAGAATTTACAAATACAAATACAACAAGAGGATCAGAGTCATGTACAAGAGAAAAAAAACGCAGCAGAAAAAAAACATTTAACTACCAGAGGTAATTAAGTAATTATGTGATCAAATTGTATATTTTACACGTATCATATTTTCCTTGCTTTAATATTTCTCAATTATAAACTTTAGTTTCAACATGCATGCGTTTCCTGTAAAAAAATAAAACTCAGCACAGTTTTTTACAAAACAAAAAAAACGTTTTTCTTTTAACAACATTTCGAGTACCTCTGGCATTCATGAAAAAGACATACACAAAAGCAAATAACTAACTCTAAGACTATCTAAACTATTGAGTTTTTCAAAGAACCAGAACTATAACAGTCCTTAACACTTAACTACACCATTCCAAACTAACACTAAAGAAACACTAGTATATACTGGTATAACAAATAAAACCAAACATAATCATTAACTGAGCAGTCACTGGGAGCAAATCTCCTTCCCGTCCACAAAGGCCCTCGCTCCCACAAAGTAGGGTCTCCTCCCCTCTCTTCTGGCAGCTTCAACCTGGGGCCACAGCTGGTTCCTGGTGCTCCTGTCCGCGGCAGACAGTTCCTCTGCAAACCTCAGTTTGTTCCCATTCAAATACTCATTCCCCCTCGCCGCTCGCCAGAGCATGTCCCTCGCCGTCCTCTTGGTGAACTGTATTATAATCGATCTGGGGCGCACTTGCCCAGACATGTTCGCTCTCCCGAGCCTGTGAACAAAGTCAATGGCCGATATTACGTCCTCCTGGTCCGGCAGGGTCCTTTTACAGATACCCTTCACTGTTGCAACAAGGTCCTTATCACGTTCCTCTTTAACTCCAAATAATTTTAAATTCCATCGTCGACAGTATCTATCTACATCGTTCACTTTCAATTCAAGTTCTTTAATATGCTTTTCTTGTTCGGTATTTACTTGTTTAAGAACTTTTACTTCACTCTTTAAGTCTTCAACCTCTTTAAACACACAGTCCATGGACTTTTTAAGACTTTCGATTGCGACTGTATTAAATCGAATCATTTCCTTCAGCTCACCCATCATGTTAAAGATGTTGGTTTGGAGCTCCTCCAGCGTCAGGTCGCCCCTTCCTCTCTTGGCCGCCGGGGTTTTCACAGGTGTGCTGGGCAGGGACTCCGGCTCTACCGTACGAGCGCATCTCCAGCACTCTTTCCACGTCCCCTCCAGCTGCTTCACTTTTCCCTGTAGTTCCATCGATTTTCTTGTAGTGCTATACATATACGATTGAGGTATCTTAGATTTCTCCTTCGAGGACCCAGCACTCTTTTCTTTTCCCAGTGTTACTCATATCGAAATTCTTAAACCTAAAAAAAATCGTTTTTTTTTTCTTTCAATTATAACTGAAGTTTAAACAACTAGTGTTAAGTCCTTATTTTTCTGTAGTCAAAAAAAGCAAAAATTAACATTCAGGTCATGAAAAACTCAAAAAAACTCCTCAACCACTAAACTTTACCTCCCACCTGAGCGCCATCTTGAACGCCCCTACCACCAGAGAATGCTCACGATTTCGGAAGCTGTCTCCGGGACGTGCTGATTCCACACATCCTGAATAAATCATGATATAGTTAGTTGCTGTAGCTAGACGTTTAAATGAGTTTCATGGCCAGATGGACTGTTTCCTCCAGCGGTATAGTATTGCAGTGAGACAGCACGATGCCTGCAAGACTATGTCACGCTAAACGCCACAGATTGTGTTTGTCCGTTCGTGTCAGTCGTCCTGCAGCCACGGGAAGTGGGACACAAACATGCTGCAATGCTTTCAAGACGTTAGGATTTGTTTGTGCAACATCCGAGAAGAGTACTTGTGGCTTGAATGTGAACTGTACGTGCCCGCCCCCTTTCCTCTGTAGTGCATGAGTTCCTCCCGGCATGCCCTTCCTCATTGTTCTGTCATCTTGTACTTAAAGGGTTGTATTTCTGCTGCTGAAAATAAGCAACGGTTTTCTCACAACGCCCTTTGTTCCCGACGGAGACCTTGTCTGCCATGAAATTCTTCAAAACCTCAAGCTAGATGAAGAAGAGGACAAATATGAAGCGTTACAGAAACGACATGCCATGAGACTATCGATAACGATTTCCATAGGATCCCCGCGGTTGCCTGGCAACTATCAGCTTTGCGCAGTGGCAGTATCGTAGCCTGTGAGGTTTAGCCGAGGCGCGATTATTGCTAGTTGAAAACTTTTCCCAATACCCCGCTTCCGCCGGTTTGCAATACAATCGGCGAAAGCAATTTTTGACAGTGTCGTCAGAGACTGAGCAAGGTGCTTAAAGACAGATTTGGTCATGGTGACATCATGGTAGAAAGAAACGAGCTTGTTACGTCTCAACAGAAACGCTCTTTAGCTCTTTCAGCGTTATGCAGAGAACAGCGTCTGTCGAGATCACTTTTGAGTCAGCGCGAAACGCCGTGTGCTGTCAGTTTGATTTCATATTGCTCGTAGCGGCGCCCGGCCTTTGTCTGTCAAACGTTAGGTTGCGCTTCTTCATGCTGCATCGTCGACATGAGTGGAGCTTTTTAAACGTCTGTACTTACTGCGCCCCATAAGAAATCGTTCGTCCCTGTTCAAAAGAGATTGTGCGATGTCCTGCAGCGTTCGCAAAGCAAACCTTTGACAGTTTGAAAAGAGGAATTTATTCTGCTTCCTGTGCGTGCAGTAATTACAAAGTTGAACGTCTTTACACGATCTGCTGCAGTTTTCAGTGGGCGGGCTTTGTCAAATTGCTTGGAAAAACGCAGTTTCGGCTCGGGAAACATCATGAGCAGTGTCAGCACAGAGAGGACCACTGTCGTGAGGCCGGTTAGCTCAGTTGGTTAGAGTGTGGTGCTAATAACGCCAAGGTCGTGGGTTCGAGCCCCGTACGTGCCAGGTCCTTTTCTCCTCTCTTACCAAAGCTGTTAGGTTCCTTTCCGTGGTGAGATGGGTTGTCATGCAACGCTGCCACATAGTGCCGACAGACAAGAGTGTTGCGGGAGAAGAGAAAAGTGTTTGAAGTTTTAAGAGTGTATTAGGTGGAGCCAAAATCAAGTGTCACAAATGCAAGTGGGAGGATTTCCAATGTTTAATATGGTAAAAATAAGCAGAAGTTATCTGCCGGTCATGGCACAGTCTGCCATGCTTTTGTCATATACTGTAAAGTGGTGTCGAACTGGAGCCTCACCATTTGCATATGTGAGGCTCCAGTTATACATCGAGTGTCACGTTAAATGACAAAAATCAAGAGAGTTAAAGCAGCTGGAGAGGTTTTCTTACAACTTTTGAGCTGACACAGTTTTTGAAAATGTTTCCTTCACGCTGCACTGTACAACATAGGCAGCCAAGAGTCTCCAAAACAAAACAGAATTGACAGATAGGAGAAAATTCCCACTCGTCCTGAAGTTCCCAAAATCCAGCACTGAGCGTAAACAAAGTGTCTAAGTAGCGTGGGAATGCTAACCCTAACCCTAGCTGGAGTTTGAGCAATCCAGCACTGAGCGTAAAAAGATGAGTCAAAGTAATGTCTAATCTGATTAGTTTCCTTAGAGCTGGTTCAGAGTTTGTTCAAGAATTTACCTTTCACAGATGCGCAAAGAAGAATGTTGGGGGTGCACGCTTCAAGGTGCCTTACAGCTGTAGGGAGTGATTCGAGACGATTCGTGGCGTGTGCTCGTTCCCATATACCGTACGCCCCGGGGTGCAGTGGTAGGATGACATACAATACCGCTTGGGCACGTAACGGTGTTATTTGCAAGTGCGGGACGTGAGGGTTTTTGTTTGTTCGTTGTTTTGCTCTGCTTTGCTTTGTTTTGCTTTCCATCGCGTTGGTAAGAGCGTAAATAAAAAGGCGATTCCTGCGTCTACCACTAATGTAAGAGCTATTTCAAGTGCGGCGTGGTGCGGCTTTTCAAATGCTCAACAGGATGACTTCGCATGCACGCGTGCTTTCATGAAGTCGTGTGTGCAACCATGTCTGCTTACGTGCAAACGGGCGTGGTTTCATGTATGCAAAAAACTTTCCTGGGCTCTTCTGAAGCACATAAAATTATTTGGAGATATAAATTTGTCTTGTTTTCCTCTTAGGCTCTAGAATTGATATTTTTTTTTTCATTTTTGGTATTTTTCATCATTTTTCAGAAAGTGGTTGCAAGCCCGATATCATGCGAAGAAACTTCAGGATTCGGGGATCAGTCAATGGATTTTAAAACACATCCTAAATACAGTGTTCCTGCACCTTTGACCTCATCCAGAATGTATCGTTTTTTGAAAGGGATTGCTGTCAGAATGCACAACTGAATTCCAAACAGAATCTCTAGTCAAATATGATCATTTGTGAAACAGGCAAATGAGTCTCTCAGGTGCCCATTGCTCATTTTCAGACACATTTATGCAATACTTTCACCATGCGTTGAGCAATAGGGATTAAAGATACCAGAGGTAAGGTTTAAAAGTGATTCTGAGGTGCAATAGATCAGCGATACAGCTAGGCATCTGAAATGTGGGGTTTGAGAGCCCTTCAGGGAACACCGTACCCTAAAGGTACCTGAAGTCCACTAGTATAAGCATTAAGTCACTGTCACCCCTGTTACAATGTGATTGCTACATATCTTCATTTATTTGGTTTTTAAGGAGTAAGAGTGCAGGGGGTCTAAATCTGCGATCCAGTGTGTTGAAGTATTTCACAACACTACCTGTAGCCCGTCTGGAAATAAATCCTCATTCTGATTATTGACCTGGGCATGTACCAATAAATCACTGAGCATATATATATATATATCACTGTGCTGAAGCTAAAGACCTGTATGTAATAATATGATGCTAAAATGTTATTTTCACATATAGTAATGTAATAAATGATTGCTTATGCTTTATAAACAAATCTAATTAAAATAAAAGCTTCAGTTTTGTATTTATCTTGTACCATAAAACATG